>NC_086450.1:293039557-293339557 GCF_028390025.1 Pseudophryne corroboree | reverse complement strand
GGTGTAAGGTCTGATAGGAGCCCTAAGTTGGGTACATTGCGATCCGCTACCAACAGTGTATCGTTGTACTGGCCAGCGTGGGCGAGAGTGAGTGAAAGGCGCTCGGGTATACTTCCACCGTCTACTTATATTGAGTATTTTGGTGTTTGTGGGAATTTTTTAAAAATTATTAGAAGAGACCCACAAATATGGGAGCCAGTTGCTCAAGTAAGAGACGTTTAGACAGGGTTCAGGCAGAATTGTGGCCAAAAGGCTCAGCAAGATTTATCATGTGTGAAAAATATGGTTCACACACAGAAGTTTTATGCAATGAGTGGGTATGTATGACTAACAATGATAGGGTACAATTCCCTAGAGTGGGCAGCTTTGAACCAGAGGTATTACAGAACTTAAGGTTAAGGATATGTCTAATAAAATCCAAGAAACAAAGGATTAAACATACAGACTGTTTAAATTTATGGCAACAGGAGGGGGATATGCAAAGGGAATTAGCTTGCGCAGCAGGTTCCAAACCTAGCGGGAAAACAATGGCGAACGCACCACTATCACCATATATTGTTGGGGAGAAAATGGCTACAGGCAATGATACACTGGTACAGAATAGGAGTGTAATTGCAAAAAGTACTAACGCTAACCCTTGCCAGTTGTACCCTGTTTTTTAAATTTTCCCCAGGACTGCGAACAAGAAGATGAGCCCAGCATGATATCGGCACTCTATCTAGCACCCACCATACAAGACACTCAGGTGGGCACGGCCCAACCAACAAGAGCAGTAGCAAAGGCCCCCTAGTGGAGGGATAAGTGAGGTTGTGTCCACAGGTAAGTACGGTACCATACATTATGCAGAGACAATAGCACCTCACATTGTAGAGTCAAATCAAAATGATGTAATTGAATTAAATCCTGTCAGGGTGATCGCAGTCCCCAATGGGAAGACTGACGCTCAGGGAGTAACTCCCATCAGGAACATTGCCATGCATTGTCCCTGGTCCCGGACAGAATTAAGGTAAATTATGTCAGAATTTCCCGATCCCAGAAAAGATCTAGTCGCATGCCAGAGGTTCATTAAAGAGTTAGGTAACGCCACCGAACCAACAAACAAAGATTGGCGAACAGTGCTACGGATATGTTTACCCTCCAATATTGACCCTGCAAAATTTATAACTGATTGCAACTTAGACGCAGAAGTACCTCTCACTGATGAGTACACTCAGGAGAATGTACGACAAATCAATCTGCAATTAGGAATATATTTCCCTACTGTTGTCAAATGGAATAAAATCTTTTCCATAAGACAAAAGGAAGGTGAAACGGCATCCGAATATTTCCATCGAGCACTGCAGGAAATGGCAAGATACACTGGGATCGAGGACATTAGAGACAATGTACATCATAGTAGGGAGGTAGCTGTTTCAGTATTAATGGACGGGTTGAAGGAGACACTCAGAACAAGGGTACAGACCTCTCTACCAAACTGGAGAGGTATCTCGGTGGCTGCATTGAGAGAGTCCGCTATCGAGCATGATAGGAACATCATTAAACACAGGGAGTCACAGGGGAAAAAACTGATGACGGTAAGTATACAGGCCCTTACGGTAAAACCCCATCAGCCGAAAACCCGGACCCCTGTTGTTTGGGACAGACCTAGAACATGTTACATTTGTAGGAAGGAAGGGCATTTTACCAAAGTCTGTAAGAGTAGTAGAGCGCATAGCCAAGATAGACCCTAGACAGAGAATACGAACCACACTACTACTCACATAATTGGGATCAGGGACCACATAGGAGAAGTTACGAGTCACATGCAGGGGAAACAAGGAGGTACCCACCAAGGAGAGATGGGCAGACCTCCGGAAATTCTCAGCTACCTCCCCCACATATCGTAGCTGCCAATGCGCTGCGGGAGGGTCTCACCACACAATAGGGGTTTGGCCACACCTGTAGTCTGCAGCCAGTGAAGTTGATTGCTAGCCTTGGTGAACCTGAGGTCACGGTTGATGTAGCTGGTGTACCATTACGTTTTCTTGTAGATACAGGGGCGGCCAGGTCAGTGCTAAATTCGACTGTAGGTATAAAAACCACGGGTAAAACAATTTCGGCAATGGGAGTTACAGGAACGGTGCAACACTACCCTTTGAGTAGACCGGCAGAGATTACGATAGGGCCCCTGCAAACCAAACACTCTTTTCTGCTGGCTGCATTGGCTCTGACTAATCTGCTCGGCAGAGATTTATTGTGTAAAATGCGGCGTGTCATATATTGTACTCCTGAGGGTGTCTGCTTGGATATACCCGAGAATCACGTTCAAGAAGTGCAAGATATATTAGACACCCCTCAAAGGCAAATGTTGCACTCTGCTGTTATAGACAAGTGTCCATCAAAGGTAGAGGAAATGATCTCACAAATACCGGGTTCCCTTTGGACCAAAGATGGACAAGACACTGGATTGATGGCGAATGTAGCTCCAGTAGTAGTGCAAGTAAAAGATGGTAGGATAGCTCCAAAAATCCCTCCGTATCCTCTGAAGCCAGAGGTAGAATTAGGAGTGTACCCCGTCATAGAGCAGTTGCTACAACAGCGCATCCTAGTCAGGACATCCAGCACTGCCAATAGTCCCATCTTCCCTGTGAAAAAGAGGGGGGGAGGGGTTACAGGCTAGTGCAGGATCTAAGAGGGATAAACAAGATAGTTGAGAGCCAATTCCCCAAAGTGCACAATCCAGCTGTCATCCTCATGCAAATTCCCCCTACTGCGAAATTTTTCACTGTTATTGACCTCTGTTCTGCTTTCTTTTCTGTCCCTCTGCACCCTGACAGCCAATACCTCTTTGCATTTACATACAGAGGAGTACAGTACACCTGGACTCGTCTGCCCCAAGGCTTCATTGACAGCCCGAGTATTCTCTCCCAGGCCTTGCATGACTGTTTACAATCCTTTCAACCTGAGAGTGGATCAGTGCTAATACAGTATGTCGATGACTTATTGTTGTGTTCTGATTCACTCGAATCGTCCTTGAAAGACACGAAACAGCTTCTGTGTCATCTTTCCCAAATGGGAAACAAGGTTTCAAAGGATAAGTTGCAGTTGTGTCACACCAGGGTAAAATATTTTGGACATTGCTTGACTCAAGGACTTAGACACCTCACCGCTGATAGAATACAGGCGATTCGCGACATGACTCTACCAGAAACGCAGCAACAGATCCGCACTTTCCTTGGAATGTGTGGGTACTGTCGAAACTGGATTCCAGGGTTCTCTATACTGGCTTTACCTTTGCAAGAAATGGTCTCTTCAAACAAACCAGAATGGGTCTCGCACACAGATGAGTCCGAACTGGCATTTGAGAGACTCAAACAGTGCCTATCACAGGTACCTGCATTAGGTATGCCAGATTATGGGAAGCCCTATGAATTATACGGTACAGAAAGTGCAGGGTGCACGGCAGGAGTTTTAACCCAGAGACATGGTGATGCCAGCAGGCCGGTAGCTTACTACAGTGCACAGTTGGACACTGTAGCGCGGTCTCTCCCCACATGCTTGCGAAGTGTTGCAGCGATAGCTTTGCTAGTAAGTAAAAGCGAGGATGTAGTGTTAGGACACAACCTGACCATCCATACACCTCATGTCGTATCAGCCTTACTGAACTCCGCCCAAACCAGACATGTCTCATCAGTACGGTTTACAAAGTGGGAATTATCACTGATGGCCCCTGTAAACATCACCATTAGGAGATGCAGCTCACTAAATCCTGCAACTTACTTGCCAAGTGTGCCTGGACAAGCACAAAGGGTGGAGGATGAGAATGATGGTGAAGGAGGATTTGGTGCAGACACTGATACGCATGATTGTATGGAATACCTGAATCAGACTTTCACAGAGATACCTGACATCAGTGACAACCCACTGGAAGGGGTAGACTTTACCTTTTACACTGACGGTAGTTGCAACAGACAGACGGACTCGGGAGACCTGTGCACTGGATACGCAGTTGTAGACGACAGAGGCATCATAGAAGCTGAACCCCTGGGCCCACCGCACTCAGCACAAGTTGCTGAGTTGGTCGCCCTAACCAGAGCGTGTGAATTGGCCAAGGGTAAGTCAGCTAATATATACACAGATTTTAGGTATGTCTTTGGAGTGGTGCATGATTTCGGGGCCCTATGGCGCCTCAGAAATTTCATGACGGCAGCTGGCACACCTGTAGCGCATGTGTCCCACATAAAAAAACTTCTAACAGCGATACAGGAACCAGACAGAGTGGCTGTTATCAAGTGCAAAGCACATACTTACAACCAAGACCCAATTTCACTTGGTAACAGCCGGGCAGACGAAGCTGCTAAATTAGCAGCCAGAACCCCATACAAACGAACATCACATCACTGATAACATTTAGCAAGATCAATACACAACAATTAATTGAAATGCAAGATTTGTGTTCTCTACAGAAAAAGGCAGTCTGGAGGTCAAAGGGATATGGCCAGGAATCCTCGGGACTGTGGACAGGTGGACAAGGTAAGCCAGTAGCCCCCAGAGTATATCTTCCAAGCTTAGCTGAGGCAGCACACGGTCTGACTCATCTTGGTAAAGAGGGTATGTGTAAGCTGGTGAGAACCTACTGGCGTGCACCAGGATTCTCTTCTCATGCAGGTAAGAGAGCAATGACATGTTTTACTTGCTTGAGGAAGAATATTGGAAAGTCAATACCAACAGAGCCATCCCATATCCCTCCTACAGATGGACCTTTTCAGGTAATACAAATCGATTTCATACAGTTACCACTCTGTAGGAAATTAAAATATGTGTTAGTTTGTATTGACGTATTTTCAAATTGGGTAGAAGCGTTCCCTGCTGCCACGAATACTGCTACGTT
Source organism: Pseudophryne corroboree (assembly GCF_028390025.1). Taxonomy (NCBI): domain Eukaryota; kingdom Metazoa; phylum Chordata; class Amphibia; order Anura; family Myobatrachidae; genus Pseudophryne; species Pseudophryne corroboree. The sequence goes on along the minus strand of NC_086450.1, from coordinate 293,334,687 downwards.
CACTGCAAAGAAAATTGTGCAGGAATTTGTGTGTAGATATGGTATCCCTAGAATAATTGAAAGTGATAGGGGTACCCATTTTACAGGTGAAGTCTTTCAGGTCATGTGCAAACTGATGGGAATTAATAGCAAGCTGCATACTCCTACCGTCCACAGGCGAGTGCAAAGGTGGAGAGAGTGAATAGCACTATTAAGAACAAGCTGAGCAAATTTATGGTTGAAACTGGATTGTCGTGGCCAGAAGCTTTGCCACTAGTGTTGTACAGCATCAGAACCACTCCCAGGTCTCCCCTTAACCTATCACCCTTTGAAATCCTTTTTGGTCGACAACCTCATGTAATGATAGACCCCCAGGATGATTTGAAATGTAATAATGAAGTGACTGTGAAATATTTGGTTGGGATGAGCCAACAGTTGAGAAATCAACAGTGAAATTTAAAGCTGGTGATTCCTGAGCTACCGAATAGTAATTGTCATGACATTGAACCTGGGGATTATGTGATGATTCGAAATTTCTTACGCTCAGGTTGCCTCATAGACATGTGGGAAGGACCATATCAAGTCTTGTTAACCAGCACAACAGCATTGAAAGTCGCCGAAAGAGAGACGTGGATCCACTCGTCCCACTGCAAGAAGGTCGCTGACCCGGAGAGAACTCGTGACAAAGAGCAGAGTGTAGAGAATCTCGTATCACTGGAGTGTCTGTTCCGGGAAAGTTGAGAGGCAGGACTGTTGAAGGGCATCTGAGCACAGAGAGTAACAAGAGCTAGAACGGTTGTCGTACCACTTTCTTTTTTTTCACCTCCCCCTACATTTTCTCCTTTCTTTTCTCCTTCTTGTTTTCCTCCTTTCCCCTAACGAAATGGATCGATCACAAGAGACTGCGTTTCGGGTACTGTTAGTAATTCTGGTTTGATAAGGACAGTTTGTTTTGGTGAGGGTCCCAGAGAGGTCGAGCAGGGATCTGGAATGGGTTCTGATGGCAAGTACGAATTTGTAGGATCTCAGGATCAGCACATCATTTTGGTAAAGGCTGGCATCAGTAAGCGCTCTGGTAGTCAAGGAGCTCGGAGGCACTGTGAGGGGTTATTGTCTGATGAATATTGCATTTGGAGGAATTGTGAGAATATAGTTGAGGATGGGTGCATCCAGAGATGTCAGTCCAACCTTAATATCGACATGGACCGTCATCCGTTGAGTGATTACCACTCACTAGTGGGTAAGGTCTTAAACCAGACAGAATGCTGGGTGTGTTCACAGGTACCTCAAGGTCAGAGCAAGTCAGGATTAGTACCGTACCCTTTAGCAATAGATGAGGTACTCGAATTACGGGGTGGGAGACCGGTGGACAAGAAATTCAATATCTCTAGGCCCCCTACTTTGAAGCTCCACCAGTATCATGTAGACATCCTTATTATGTTTCAATATTTCCAATTACCGAAAACCGGGAAATTGGGAAGTGACGTGGAATAACCAATGACCTTTTCACACAGAGCTGATAGGATACCAATAGACTCTGAACTTGTACGCCAAATAGCCAACAGTGGGAGGTATTTCCGGTATATGTATACTCGAGGAAGCAAGACCATGTGGGTTGGAAAAGTATCGCCATGGTACTGTGCTCATATCATCCAGCCCGATACTTGTACTGAGCAGATGGGAGAACTAGGGATTGGTTTCTTCACTTGGAAAGTTTGTAATATGGTGATGTTATATTTTGTCCCCTATGTTTTCCCAGATGATGCCTATTTCATATGTGGGAGGAAGGCGTACAAGTGGCTTGCCCCGAGCTCAGAAGGATTGTGTTATATTGGGAGAGTACTGCCAGAGGTCATGACCATAACCCATGATAAGATGAAAGACGTTCACCGCAGTGCTCAGGCTCCTTATACTCATACTCACTATGAACACATCATCAAGAGATACCTCATAGATAGGACAGAGCACGCAGCCTCTGATTTGATCCACGAATCCACCGGGATTCAATTCCTTCTCGCATTAGACATCACCCGTACTGCCAGAGGAATTATAAATTATAGGTATATCCATGCGCTAGCGAACTTGGCAGATAATATCACTGAGATGTATGACGACACCTTCAGGTATACGGGAAGGGAGTTACAAGCTTACAAGAAGGAACTGATTCACCACAGGATGGTCCTAAATTATATCACAGCCGTGACAGGTGGGTACTGTGTTACTCTGGCAACTCAATATGGGGTGAAGTGCTGTACGTATATTACAAACAGTACTGACGACCCAACGGAGATTATCAATCAAAAGATGGACGATATCTTGCAGTTGAAGTGGGAGTTCAGGAGGAAACACAACCTTACCTTGGCGACTGTGAGTAATGAACTGACCGGCTGGGTCTCAAGGTTGAACCCACGAAATTGGTTCCCAGGTTTAGGAGAGTGGGCTCAAAATGTTATTATGAGTGTAGGGAAGTTTCTCCTTTGTATCCTGGGAGTCGTCATAATTATTGGTTTGATATTTAGGTATGTTCGAATTCTGATGCGGCGCAAGCACGGCACAATGTTGATGAGTCTAAGGAGCAAGGACGCTGTTATAGCAGCAGATTTAATTTATGACCCATCCATAGAGACCGTGTTATGATAAGGATTGCAAATGAATTTCATGGCCTGTTTCTTTCACCCGTTTTTCTTTTGTTTCCCCCTCTGCCCAGATACATCCATCCGGAAAAGACATCAGCCCTACCCAAAATGTTTATGTGAATGTATTTTAGATATGTGTCTTATCTTCATCTCTGCAACCTCCAGTTAATGGCACATATAGTCAACAGGTGATATCCACATACTAGCACTCACATATGTTCCCCCTCAATGTATCATCAAATAAATGTGCACCCCATTTGTTGGAACAAGAAGCCGAAAAGAGCTCGGTAGTGTTTGTTGGCCCATTTACAGACCCTCAGTACGGGATGAGAAGGATTTAATGTATACTTTGCAATACCTCGAAGCTTATTTAGAACATATACGGCACGATGATACATGCCCCTCAGACATGGATTCATACATACATGCTTTTTACTATCCCACTAGGTCATACATTTCCCACCTACAACTCTCTCCGATCATCAAAGCTTCTGTAGATATTGTATAGATATTTTTCTGTTTAGTGATTAGATAGTGGCAGTTATTGGTGACTGCCAAAGGGTGGACTGTCAAAGTTGAAAAATATTGCAGTACACACATCACGTACAAACTACACACAGATGGCCTCCCTGCGTGCACTTTTTCTGTCGTGCGTGCGCATATCCGCAATTTGCGTATGGTCGCTCCCACGGTCCTGCGCATTAGCGCGTGGTATGAGTATTTACGGTAGAGTTTGTGAACGCACGGAAGGCTATCAAAACACATTACATATTTAATCCAAATAGTGCACAATGTACACATAGTATCCCTGCACCACATCAGAAAGTAACAACAGTTTAAATGGTAACAGAACAAAGGGATTCACCTTTACAGAATAGGAGGGGACAGAACAAGGTCATAAGGTGGTGTTTGGTATCCAGCTGAAGGGTATTTTAAGCGTAACATTCCGGTGTTGGTTTGAGAAAGATCGCATGTTCCTGCGGATAGTTATGTGCAGGAGCAGAATATAGATATAAACTGTATTTACTGTACATTATGTATGCGGCGGGAATCCAGAGGAGACCACCCACAAGAGCAGTTGGGAAAGACATCGCCCACCTATTCAAACCGACCTATGACCTCTCCTGTACTGTAAATATGCATTCCTGTGTCCAATGGACAAAGAGATTACAGTATCTATTGTATTGCTTTTTGGAAGAATTGTATAAAGAGAGCTGCTGCAGGCATGGTCTGACACAAGACTCACAAAGTTATCTATCAGATGACCGAGGACCGGGCCGGGAAGCGCAAGCGAATCTACTCACGTAGGTACCATTGAATGTAGCCATTTACTCTGTTATATTATATTGTATTGTTTGTATTGTAACCCCCTTTCAGCAATAATCCACTGTGGTGTCGGAACCCAGCGGTAAAATCACAATTGGTGTCGTGTCTTCATTGCCCTGCTAAGGTTTAAAGCATATTTTCATTGCATTGCATAACTGTTCAGGGTTTGTGGTGTATCTCTGGGTGTGTACGCGCTGTGAGTACTTTGTACCATCAGCGCGGCGTTTGTACGCGAAGTCCGTACGCAGTACGGGACTTTGTACGCTAATAGCGTACAAAGTGCGCAGAGTGTGTGTTAAGTACAGCGGCCGCAGCGGCTCCATGGTAAAGTGTATTCAAGGTGTGTTTAAGGTATAGCTTTCTTTCCTAAGGATATTTTCAGCATTATCAGTGGGTACTGAGGGACCAGACAACTAGCTGACAGATTCGGGGCTGGGCTGAGTAGTGGGCAGAGCTGAGGGAAGCGCTCAGAGTTCTCCAAATTATTCAGTCAGCTGGCTGTGCTTAGAGCTCGGCTTACTGACGAACGACTGAAATGAGAGGGACAGTAATAACTTGCATACTGGTGTGGTGGGAGGCTGGTGGTGGGTTAAGGTGGATAAAGGAAGGACAACTGACAGGGAGACGCTGGTGCTGATGATCGTGGCTGCAGCCTGTTTCTCACTCACAGGCAGATGTATGCCTGTGCTAGTGTGAGCAAGAAGCAGCTCATGACTGGTATCATCAGCACCAGCGGGATCCAATGCCAGCCTTTGCTTTACATCTAGGCTTAAAAAGGTGGCATGGGGGTTGTGTATGCCCCCCTTCCCAACGGACTTTTTCATTCTGAATCTGAATTTAGTTTATCTTCCTCTCCTCACTCGTGTCGCCCCGCCCCCACATGACAGCTCCTACCTTCTCCCTGACCCTCTGCTTTCCCTGGCTGGGGCTGGGCTACAGAGACACTCAGAAGACATTCCCCAGCTGTGTCTCTGCTCCTCCCCCCTTCCCCCTTTGTGTTTGCTCCCCCCCTTCCATGCCTCAGCTCCCTCTCCCATTTGTTTCTCATCCACTTAACCTCCTCTGTGCCTCTGCCCATTTGCTTCCTGTAATTCTGACACATCCCCCCCACCCCCCCACCCCCATGTGTGCCCCTGCTCCTTTATTGATACCTTTGCTGCTTCCTCATTTGTTCTTCTCCCCCCCTCAAGCCGCTATGGCTGATGGCTGTGATCAGTGGCAAAGACCATGGCCCTCATTCCGAGTTGTTCGCTCGGTATTTTTCATCGCATCGCAGTGAAAATCCGCTTAGTACGCATGCGCAATGTTCGCACTGCGACTGCGCCAAGTAACTTTACTACGAAGAAAGTATTTTTACTCACGGCTTTTTCTTCGCTCCGGCGAACGTAATGTGATTGACAGGAAATGGGTGTTACTGGGCGGAAACACGGCGTTTCAGGGGCGTGTGGCTGAAAACGCTACCGTTTCCGGAAAAAACGCAGGAGTGGCCGGAGAAACGGTGGGAGTGCCTGGGCGAACGCTGGGTGTGTTTGTGACGTCAACCAGGAACGACAAGCACTGAAATGATCGCACAGGCAGAGTAAGTCTGGAGCTACTCTGAAACTGCTAAGTAGTTAGTAATCGCAATATTGCGAATACATCGGTCGCAATTTTAAGAAGCTAAGATTCACTCCCAGTAGGCGGCGGCTTAGCGTGTGTAACTCTGCTAAATTCGCCTTGCGACCGATCAACTCGGAATGAGGGCCCATATACAGTACCATATGATTCTTTTAAAGGACAATAGGTAAGCACAATTTTCCATTGATAGTCATTTTATAATCATTTTATAACTTTTATGTGTGCGAATAAATATATATATATATATTTATTTACCTCCTGTTTTACATATGTTTATATATACTTATTTACAGTACATATCTGTTTTATGTGTGTGTATATATTTATTTGACATTCCTATTCTATGTGTCTGTGTATGTGTGTATATATATATATATATATATATATATATATATATATAAAATTCTCCCAGCGGCTGACCGGTCACACCAGGGGAGCCCTGTTGCACGGCAACACAGCAGTAACTCTGCAGCTTGCACCCCATCGGCCTGCTGTACACTCACCATCAAGGGCGGCCCTGTACAGGTGGAATGGCGGAGCTAGGGTGCGCTGGAGGGCGAGCACATCACAGGGAGCAGGTAAGTGGCGCATGCGGGGGGGGGGGGGGGGGGGGGGCGTTCCGTTCCATCACCGCTGCACATCAAAAAGAAAATTTCCCTCAGAAGTCGGGCTGTGATCTCAGCTGCTCTTCACAGCTACAGTGTTTGCCGAGCAGGGCTGGAGAATACAGCCCCTGCACTCAGCCCCTGCTACTTCACCCAGCCCCTGCACACAGACCCTGCTCCTGCACCCTGCCCCTCACCTATGCCCAGCTGCTCCTGCACCCAGCCCCTCTCCTGTACCCAGCCCCTGCTTCATGCACCCAGCCCCTGCTCCTGCACCCAGCCCCTCTCATGTACCCAGCCTCTCTCATGTACCCAGCCCCTGCACTCAGCCCCTGCTCCTGCACGCAGGCCCTGCTCCTGCACACAGCCCCTCTCCTGTACCCAGCTCCTTCTCCTGCACCCAGCCCTTGCACCCAGACCCTCTCCTGTACCCAGCCCCTTCTCATGCACCCATCCCCTGCCCCTGCACCCAGCTGCTCCTGCACCCAGCCCCTCTCCTGTACCTAGCCCCTGCCTCATGCACCCAGCCTCTGCCCCTGCACCCAGCCCCTCACCTGTACCCAGCTGCTCCTGCACCCAGCCCCTCTCCTGTACCCAGTCCCTGCTTTATGCACCCAGCCCCTGCTCCTGCACCCAGCCCTTCTCATGTACCCAGCCCCTGCACTCAGCCCCTGCACTCAGCCCCTGCTACTTCACCCAGCCCCTGCACACAGCCCCTGCTCCTGCACCCAGCCCCTCACCTGTACCCAGCTGCTCCTGCACCCTGCCCCTCTCCTTTACCCAGCCCCTGCTTCATGCACCCAGCCCCTGCTCCTGCACCCAGCCCCTCTCATGTACCCAGCCCCTCTCATGTACCCAGCCCCTGCACTCAGCCCCTGCTCCTGTACCCAGGCCCTGCTCCTGCACACAGCCCCTCTCCTGTACCCAACTCCTTCTCCTGCACCCAGCCCCTGCACCCAGCCCCTCTCCTTTACCTAGCCCCTGCCTCATGCACCAGCCCCTTCTCCTGCACCCAGCCCCTCTCCTGTACCTAGCCCCTGCCTCATGCACCAGCCCCTGCTCCTGCACCCAGCCCCTTTCATGTACCCAGCCCCTCTCATGTATCCAGCCCCTGCACTCAGCCCCTGCTCCTGCACCCAGCCCCTCTCATGTACCCAGCCCCTGCACTCAGCCCCTGCTCCTGCACCCAGCCCCTCTCATGTACCCAGCCCCTGCACTCAGCCCCTGCTCCTGCACCCAGCCCCTCTCATGTACCCAGCCCCTGCACTCAGCCCCTGCTCCTGCACCCAGCCCCTCTCATGTACCCAGCCTCTGCACTCAGCCCCTGCTCCTGCACCCAGGCCCTGCCCATGCACACAGCCCCTCTCCTGTACCCAGCTCCTTCTCCTGCACCCAGCCCCTGCACCCGGCCCCTCTCCTGTACCCAGCCCCTTCTCCTGCACCCAGCCCCTCTCATGTACCCAGCCCCTGCACTCAGCCCCTGCTCCTGCACCCAGGCCCTGCCCATGCACACAGCCCCTCTCCTGTACCCAGCTCCTTCTCCTGCACCCAGCCCCTGCACCCGGCCCCTCTCCTGTACCCAGCCCCTTCTCCTGCACCCTGCCCCTCTCCTTTACCCAGCCCCTGCTTCATGCACCCAGCCCCTGCTCCTGCACCCAGCCCCTCTCATGTACCCAGCCCCTCTCATGTACCCAGCCCCTGCACTCAGCCCCTGCTCCTGTACCCAGGCCCTGCTCCTGCACACAGCCCCTCTCCTGTACCCAACTCCTTCTCCTGCACCCAGCCCCTGCACCCAGCCCCTCTCCTTTACCTAGCCCCTGCCTCATGCACCAGCCCCTTCTCCTGCACCCAGCCCCTCTCCTGTACCTAGCCCCTGCCTCATGCACCAGCCCCTGCTCCTGCACCCAGCCCCTTTCATGTACCCAGCCCCTCTCATGTATCCAGCCCCTGCACTCAGCCCCTGCTCCTGCACCCAGCCCCTCTCATGTACCCAGCCCCTGCACTCAGCCCCTGCTCCTGCACCCAGCCCCTCTCATGTACCCAGCCCCTGCACTCAGCCCCTGCTCCTGCACCCAGCCCCTCTCATGTACCCAGCCCCTGCACTCAGCCCCTGCTCCTGCACCCAGCCCCTCTCATGTACCCAGCCTCTGCACTCAGCCCCTGCTCCTGCACCCAGGCCCTGCCCATGCACACAGCCCCTCTCCTGTACCCAGCTCCTTCTCCTGCACCCAGCCCCTGCACCCGGCCCCTCTCCTGTACCCAGCCCCTTCTCCTGCACCCAGCCCCTCTCATGTACCCAGCCCCTGCACTCAGCCCCTGCTCCTGCACCCAGGCCCTGCCCATGCACACAGCCCCTCTCCTGTACCCAGCTCCTTCTCCTGCACCCAGCCCCTGCACCCGGCCCCTCTCCTGTACCCAGCCCCTTCTCCTGCACCCAGCCCCTCTCCTGTACCTATCCCCTGCCTCATGCATGCAGCCCCTGCCCCTGCACCCAGCCCTCTCCTGTACCCAGCCCCTTCCTCTGCACCCAGCCTCTGCTTTTTATCACAGCCCCTGCACCCAGCCCTCTCCTGCACCCAGCCCATGCCCCTGCACCCAGTCCCTGCTCCTGCACCCAGCCCTCTCCTGCACTTAGACCCTACTCCTGCACCCAGCCCCTGCTACTGTATTCAGCCCCTCTCCTGTACCCAACCCTCTACGTGTGCCAGCCCCTGCTCCTGTACCCAGGCCTGTGTGTCAGCCTCTGCTGCTGTACTGAGCCCCTGCTGCTGTCACCAGCCCCCTCTCTTGTACCCAGCCCTGTGTGTCAGTCCCTGCTCCTGTACCCACCCCCTTCTCCTGTACCCATCCCCTTCTCCTGTACCCAGCCCCTTATCCTGTACCCAGCCCTGTATGTGTGCCAGCCCCTTCTCCTGTACCCAGCCCTGTATGTGTGCCAGTCCCCTTTCCTGTACCCAGCCCTGTGTGTCAGCCCCTGCAGCCAGCCCTGTGTGTGTGCCAGTTCCCTCCCTTATCCAGCTTTGTATGTGTGCCAGCCCCTGCTCCTCTTCCCTGCCCTGTGTGTATGCCAACCCCTGCTCCTGTACCTAGCCCTGTGTGTGTGTCAGCCCCCTTTCCTGTACCCAGCCCTGTGTGCGTGCCAGCCCCCTTTCCTGTACCCAGCCCTGTGTGTGTGCCAGCCCCCATTCCTGTTCCCAGCCCTGTGTGTGTGCCAGCTCCCTTTCCTGTACCCAGCCCTGTGTGTGTGCCAGACCACTTTCCTGTACCCAGCTCTGTGTGTGTGCCAGTCTCCGCTAAAGGTTCAGGAGTTGGTATTAACTGGGTTTGAACCAATTTCTGGGGTGATTCCTGGCTCCATTGATGGGGAGTGATGATATTTGTGATTTTTGGGCAAAGAGTTTGGTCTCTTTGTTTTTACGATTGTGTGTCTATTTGCTGGAGGTTTTGGTGTCTGTGTTCAGTCTCGGTGGTGGTGGCTGTGTGTTATTTGGAATATGGAGGTTTGGGGTTTTTTACTGAAGGTTAAAGGTCTGTGAGTGTTGGGGCCACGACTACCAATAACATTAAAACCAACAACTTCCACGCAAGTGTGGTGATGTACTTATCCTGCCTACTTTGGTGTTTGCCCCACCTACAGTTCGTTTGGTGCCGCCCGTGTGAGGCCACTTCTAGAAATTTTTACCAGAGCCACTTATGCTTCCAAATCCACCCCTGGTTTTAACACATGGGAATGCTGCTGAACTCTGTTGTGAAGGAGATTTATTCATCACCATGCACTTGCATAACAACAGGATAACCAACCTATGGCCATTGGCCAGCAGTGGCGTGCGGTGAGGTCACTGGCTGGGGAGGCACTGAGATTTTTATATATATATATATATATATATATATACATTAGAGATGAGCGCCTGAAATTTTTCGGGTTTTGTGTTTTGGTTTTGGGTTCGGTTCCGCGGCCGTGTTTTGGGTTCGAACGCGTTTTGGCAAAACCTCACCGAATTATTTTTGTCGGATTCGGGTGTGTTTTGGATTCGGGTGTTTTTTTCCAAAAACACTAAAAAACAGCTTAAATCATAGAATTTGGGGGTCATTTTGATCCCAAAGTATTATTAACCTCAAAAACCATAATTTACACTCATTTTCAGTCTATTCTGAATACCTCACACCTCACAATATTATTTTTAGTCCTAAAATTTGCACCGAGGTCGCTGTGTGAGTAAGATAAGCGACCCTAGTGGCCGACACAAACACCGGGCCCATCTAGGAGTGGCACTGCAGTGTCACGCAGGATGTCCCTTCCAAAAAACCCTCCCCAAACAGCACATGACGCAAAGAAAAAAAGAGGCGCAATGAGGTAGCTGTGTGAGTAAGATTAGCGACCCTAGTGGCCGACACAAACACCGGGCCCATCTAGGAGTGGCACTGCAGTGTCACGCAGGATGGCCCTTCCAAAAAACCCTCCCCAAACAGCACATGACGCAAAGAAAAAAAGAGGCGCAATGAGGTAGCTGACTGTGTGAGTAAGATTAGCGACCCTAGTGGCCGACACAAACACCGGGCACATCTAGGAGTGGCACTGCAGTGTCACGCAGGATGTCCCTTCCAAAAAACCCTCCCCAAACAGCACATGACGCAAAGAAAAAAAGAGGCGCAATGAGGTAGCTGTGTGAGTAAGATTAGCGACCCTAGTGGCCGACACAAACACCGGGCCCATCTAGGAGTGGCACTGCAGTGTCACGCAGGATGTCCCTTCCAAAAAACCCTCCCCAATCAGCACATGATGCAAAGAAAAAGAAAAGAAAAAAGAGGTGCAAGATGGAATTATCCTTGGGCCCTCCCACCCACCCTTATGTTGTATAAACAAAACAGGACATGCACACTTTAACCAACCCATCATTTCAGTGACAGGGTCTGCCACACGACTGTGACTGATATGACGGGTTGGTTTGGACCCCCCCAAAAAAGAAGCAATTAATCTCTCCTTGCACAAACTGGCTCTACAGAGGCAAGATGTCCACCTCATCTTCACCCTCCGATATATCACCGTGTACATCCCCCTCCTCACAGATTATCAATTCGTCCCCACTGGAATCCACCATCTCAGCTCCCTGTGTACTTTGTGGAGGCAATTGCTGCTGGTCAATGTCTCCGCGGAGGAATTGATTATAATTCATTTTAATGAACATCATCTTCTCCACATTTTCTGGATGTAACCTCGTACGCCGATTGCTGACAAGGTGAGCGGCGGCACTAAACACTCTTTCGGAGTACACACTTGTGGGAGGGCAACTTAGGTAGAATAAAGCCAGTTTGTGCAAGGGCCTCCAAATTGCCTCTTTTTCCTGCCAGTATAAGTACGGACTGTGTGACGTGCCTACTTGGATGCGGTCACTCATATAATCCTCCACCATTCTATCAATGTTGAGAGAATCATATGCAGTGACAGTAGACGACATGTCCGTAATCGTTGTCAGGTCCTTCAGTCCGGACCAGATGTCAGCATCAGCAGTCGCTCCAGACTGCCCTGCATCACCGCCAGCGGGTGGGCTCGGAATTCTGAGCCTTTTCCTCGCACCCCCAGTTGCGGGAGAATGTGAAGGAGGAGATGTTGACAGGTCGCGTTCCGCTTGACTTGACAATTTTGTCACCAGCAGGTCTTTCAACCCCAGCAGACCTGTGTCTGCCGGAAAGAGAGATCCAAGGTAGGCTTTAAATCTAGGATCGAGCACGGTGGCCAAAATGTAGTGCTCTGATTTCAACAGATTGACCACCCGTGAATCCTTGTTAAGCGAATTAAGGGCTGCATCCACAAGTCCCACATGCCTAGCGGAATCGCTCCGTGTTAGCTCCTTCTTCAATGCCTCCAGCTTCTTCTGCAAAAGCCTGATGAGGGGAATGACCTGACTCAGGCTGGCAGTGTCTGAACTGACTTCACGTGTGGCAAGTTCAAAGGGCATCAGAACCTTGCACAACGTTGAAATCATTCTCCACTGCACTTGAGACAGGTGCATTCCATCTCCTATATCGTGCTCAATTGTATAGGCTTGAATGGCCTTTTGCTGCTCCTCCAACCTCTGAAGCATATAGAGGGTTGAATTCCACCTCGTTACCACTTCTTGCTTCAGATGATGGCAGGGCAGGTTCAGTAGTTTTTGGTGGTGCTCCAGTCTTCTGTACGTGGTGCCTGTACGCCGAAAGTGTCCCGCAATTTTTCTGGCCACCGACAGCATCTCTTGCACGCCCCTGTCGTTTTTTAAAAAATTCTGCACCACCAAATTCAAGGTATGTGCAAAACATGGGACGTGCTGGAATTTGCCCATATTTAATGCACACACAATATTGCTGGCGTTGTCCGATGCCACAAATCCACAGGAGAGTCCAATTGGGGTAAGCCATTCCGCGATGATCTTCCTCAGTTGCCGTAAGAGGTTTTCAGCTGTGTGCGTATTCTGGAAAGCGGTGATACAAAGCGTAGCCTGCCTAGGAAAGAGTTGGCGTTTGCGAGATGCTGCTACTGGTGCCGCCGCTGCTGTTCTTGCGGCGGGAGTCCATACATCTACCCAGTGGGCTGTCACAGTCATATAGTCCTGACCCTGCCCTGCTCCACTTGTCCACATGTCCGTGGTTAAGTGGACATTGGGTACAACTGCATTTTTTAGGACACTGGTGAGTCTTTTTCTGACGTCCGTGTACATTCTCGGTATCGCCTGCCTAGAGAAGTGGAACCTAGATGGTATTTGGTAACGGGGGCACACTGCCTCAATAAATTGTCTAGTTCCCTGTGAACTAACGGCGGATACCGGACGCACGTCTAACACCAACATAGTTGTCAAGGACTCAGTTATCCGCTTTGCAGTAGGATGACTGCTGTGATATTTCATCTTCCTCGCAAAGGACTGTTGAACAGTCAATTGCTTACTGGAAGTAGTACAAGTGGGCTTACGACTTCCCCTCTGGGATGACCATCGACTCCCAGCGGCAACAACAGCAGCGCCAGCAGCAGTAGGCATTACACGCAAGGATGCATCGGAGGAATCCCAGGCAGGAGAGGACTCGTCAGACTTGCCAGTGACATGGCCTGCAGGACTATTGGCATTCCTGGGGAAGGAGGAAATTGACACTGAGGGAGTTGGTGGGGTGGTTTGCGTGAGCTTGGTTACAAGAGGAAGGGATTTACTGGTCAGTGGACTGCTTCCGCTGTCACCCAAAGTTTTTGAACTTGTCACTGACTTATTATGAATGCGCTGCAGGTGACGTATAAGGGAGGATGTTCCGAGGTGGTTAACGTCCTTACCCCTACTTATTACAGCTTGACAAAGGGAACACACGGCTTGACACCTGTTGTCCGCATTTCTGGTGAAATACCTCCACACCGAAGAGCTGATTTTTTTGGTATTTTCACCTGGCATGTCAACGGCCATATTCCTCCCACGGACAACAGGTGTCTCCCCGGGTGCCTGACTTAAACAAACCACCTCACCATCAGAATCCTCCTGGTCAATTTCCTCCCCAGCGCCAGCAACACCCATATCCTCCTCATCCTGGTGTACTTCAACACTGACATCTTCAATCTGACTATCAGGAACTGGACTGCGGGTGCTCCTTCCAGCACTTGCAGGGGGCGTGCAAATGGTGGAAGGCGCATGCTCTTCACGTCCAGTGTTGGGAAGGTCAGGCATCGCAACCGACACAATTGGACTCTCCTTGTGGATTTGGGATTTCAAAGAACGCACAGTTCTTTGCGGTGCTTTTGCCAGCTTGAGTCTTTTCAGTTTTCTAGCGAGAGGCTGAGTGCTTCCATCCTCATGTGAAGCTGAACCACTAGCCATGAACATAGGCCAGGGCCTCAGCCGTTCCTTGCCACTCCGTGTGGTAAATGGCATATTGGCAAGTTTACGCTTCTCCTCCGACAATTTTATTTTAGGTTTTGGAGTCCTTTTTTTTCTGATATTTGGTGTTTTGGATTTGACATGCTCTGTACTATGACATTGGGCATCGGCCTTGGCAGACGACGTTGCTGGCATTTCATCGTCTCGGCCATGACTAGTGGCAGCAGCTTCAGCACGAGGTGGAAGTGGATCTTGATCTTTCCCTAATTTTGGAACCTCAACTTTTTTGTTCTCCATATTTTATAGGCAGAACTAAAAGGCACCTCAGGTAAACAATGGAGATGGATGGATTGGATACTAGTATACAATTATGGACGGACTGCCACGGTTAGGTGGTATAAAAAAACCACGGTTAGGTGGTATATAATACAATTATGGATGGACGGACTGCCTGCCGAGTGCCGACACAGAGGTAGCCACAGCCGTGAACTACCGCACTGTACACTGGTTGATAAAGAGATAGTAGTATACTCGTAACAACTAGTATGACGACGGTATAAAGAATGAAAAAAAAACCACGGTTAGGTGGTATATATTATAATACAATTATGGTTGGACGGACTGCCTGCCGAGTGCCGACACAGAGGTAGCCACAGCCGTGAACTACCGCACTGTACACTGGTTGATAAAGAGATAGTAGTATACTCGTAACAACTAGTATGACGACGGTATAAAGAATGAAAAAAAAACCACGGTTAGGTGGTATATATTATAATACAATTATGGTTGGACGGACTGCCTGCCGAGTGCCGACACAGAGGTAGCCACAGCCGTGAACTACCGCACTGTACACTGGTTGATAAAGAGATAGTAGTATACTCGTAACAACTAGTATGACGACGGTATAAAGAATGAAAAAAAAACCACGGTTAGGTGGTATATATTATAATACAATTATGGATGGACGGACTGCCTGCCGAGTGCCGACACAGAGGTAGCCACAGCCGTGAACTACCGCACTGTACACTGGTTGATAAAGAGATAGTAGTATACTCGTAACAACTAGTATGACGACGGTATAAAGAATGAAAAAAAAACCACGGTTAGGTGGTATATATTATAATACAATTATGGTTGGACGGACTGCCTGCCGAGTGCCGACACAGAGGTAGCCACAGCCGTGAACTACCGCACTGTACACTGGTTGATAAAGAGATAGTAGTATACTCGTAACAACTAGTATGACGACGGTATAAAGAATGAAAAAAAAACCACGGTTAGGTGGTATATAATACAATTATGGTTGGACGGACTGCCTGCCGAGTGCCGACACAGAGGTAGCCACAGCCGTGAACTACCGCACTGTACACTGGTTGATAAAGAGATAGTAGTATACTCGTAACAACTAGTATGACGACGGTATAAAGAATGAAAAAAAAACCACGGTTAGGTGGTATATATTATAATACAATTATGGTTGGACGGACTGCCTGCCGAGTGCCGACACAGAGGTAGCCACAGCCGTGAACTACCGCACTGTACTGTGTCTGCTGCTAATATAGACTGGTTGATAAAGAGATAGTATACAATACTACTAATATACTGGTGGTCAGGCACTGGTCACCACTAGTCACACTGGCAGTGGCACTCCTGCAGCAAAAGTGTGCACTGTTTAATTTTAATATAATATTATTTATCATGTACTCCTGGCTCCTGCTATAACAACCTGCAGTGCTCCCCAGTCTCCCCCACAATTATAAGCTTTATATACAATACATTGATGTGCAGCACACTGGGCTGAGCAGTGCACACAGACTGAGTCACTGTGTGACTGTGTATCGTTTTTTTCAGGCAGAGAACGGATATATTAAATAAAACAAACAACTGCACTGTCTCTGGTGGTCACTGGTCACTGTGGTCGTCAGTCACTAAACTCTGTCTGCACTCTCTTCTAATCTACAGTATCACAGCAATCTCTCTCTCTCTCTCTCTTCTAAATCTAATCTAAATGGAGAGGACGCCAGCCACGTCCTCTCCCTATCAATCTCAATGCACGTGTGAAAATGGCGGCGACGCGCGGCTCCTTATATAGAATCCGAGTCTCGCGATAGAATCCGAGCCTCGCGAGAATCCGACAGCGTCATGATGACGTTCGGGCGCGCTCGGGTTAACCGAGCAAGGCGGGAAGATCCGAGTCGCTCGGACCCGTGAAAAAAAAAGTGAAGTTCGTGCGGGTTCGGATTCAAAGAAACCGAACCCGCTCATCTCTAATATACATACATATACAAGTGAATGCTTCAATCACAGATCTTCACAGATGAATGCTTCAATCAAGCAAACTCTTCTATTAAAAACACTTACATTAAAATTCTGCCATGCATTCTGATAAAGGTATCTTTTTCTCTCCCGTCTCGAATCCCAATTAAGTAGTGTAGACAGGCAAATGTCCAGAGAAACATGGTTTATTCATAAAATCACAATGGAAAGAGCACAGTCTTCATAAACATCACAGGCCGCAGACAGGTAAGTGCAAAGCATCTGTGGTGCTCAGTTCTCAAAACCACCGGATCCTGGGAGATAGAAGACACAGCAGGTAGCTTCAATGCGTTTCAGGGAGCCCTCTCCCCTTTGTTAAGAAGTGCTGCTGCTAGCCTGAGCCCGGATTTTTATACCTGATCCGATCTATTCACCTAATTGATGTCACACTCATTGTCCTCCATGGGGGTCATTCCGAGTTGTTCGCTCGCAAGCCGTTTTTAGCAGCTTTGCACACGCTAAGCCTACGCCTACTGGGAGTGAATCTTTGCTTCTTAAAATTGCGAACGAAAGATTCGCAATATTGCGAAAAGACATCTCTGTGCAGTTTCTGAGTAGCTCCAGACTTACTCGGCATCTGCGATCAGTTCAGAGCTTGTCGTTCCTGGTTTGACGTCACAAACACACCCAGCGTTCGCCCAGACACTCCTCCGTTTCTCCAGCCACTCCCGCGTTTTTCCCAGAAACGGTAGCGTTTTTTCCCACACGCCCATAAAACGGCCTGTTTCCGCCCAGAAACACCCACTTCCTGTCAATCACATTACGATCGCCTGAACGAAGAAAAAGCCGTGAGTAAAATACCTAACTCCATAGCAAATTTACTTGGCGCAGTCGCAGTGCGAACATTGCGCATGCGCACTAAGCGGAAAATCGCTGCGATGCGATGAAATTTACCGAGCGAACAACTCGGAATGACCCCCCATGTGCTTGAATTAATGAACAAAATTATTTTATAAAATACATAATGTATACTCACTTCATTTCATATTCACAGTGGCTTTTTATTCTAGGGAGTACCACGATTACTATATAACTTATGTTCTGTTTGTCCCTCCGACTTTTCATTGTAATCCTGTGACTCCACTTGTATAAAAGACCATTACAAAATGTTGTTCAAATACAGTATCAATTTAAAAACATCTTTATTATACATACTAAATAAAACAATAATAATATATACACTCAGCTGGGCATTTCTCCCTTTATCCCGGTTACGTGACCTATTTGCATACTGCGGCGATGTGTACTGTCCTTCTGCACTTCTTACATAAAATTTTTTTATATAATGTAGTCACTTTTAAGGGTCCTACTAATCAAATGATATAGTTAGTCACCCCGGTATATGGATGACTTTTCGTTCCTAAGCAACGGTCACGTGACACCTCCGGGCCAATCATGAGAAAGTGTGTCTGCTGAGCATTAACACAACGACTATATTAAAACAGTGAATCCCCATCTTAAATAAGACGGCTGCCCCCTTCTCTCACCTACGTGGTCCTTGGCCCCTGGCCTGTGAGAGTATAGATGCCAATGATGCTGCTGGCTTGGAGGGAAAGGAAGGAGCGGTAAGAGCGCTGGCCGCCGCTGCCACCCGCTCTCCAGCTCAGCGGTTCCTGCTGCCTTTGGAGCTGCCGCTGCTCTAGCGACAAGCAGCTTAATTACTAATGCCGGGTCCCGATGCCTCTTGACCCTGCCGCGCTACTGTAGTGACAGCTCCACAGAAGCGCCGGGTCCCACCATTCCTCCCGCCCGCCGCAAGTGCCGCTTTCCCCTTTGGTTTTAATGGGCTATTACAGCCCAGTGCTTGCGCCCTTCCCCCCCCCCCCCCCCCCCCCGCGCTTTAACCTGTTCCTATTGATAACGGGAGGCACTGTTATCAGTGCCTCCCAAACAACTTTACAGCATTAAAATGGTTAGGATAATATAAATAAATTACTTATGACACAGAATATGTGTCATAAGTGTCTTCTTTATATTATTTTAATCATTAATGACAGGGGAGGCACTGCTTCCCCTGCCTCCCCTGACTGCACGTCCCTGTTGGCCAGATATAAGAAGGGTTGAGGAAAGTGATGAGAGGAGCTTGCCAGGCATTGAAAATAATGGTTAAACTTACTTAGTATCCCTTCTAATCCAATACTAACTGTGCATATTTCTTACATTTTGGTATTTGGTCTACATATTAAGGGTTACAAGGCCTACATAGCCTGGCTGACATAGGCAGGGTGTAGAAATCAAAGTGTAGAAATATAGGTGTTTTTCAGCCTATACTTAGCCTGTACTTGAACTGTACGAAAACTGAAAGGAAACATCAAGTAGCTACAACAACCACAAATTAACTTTTTTGCAACTTCTAATGTATGTATATATTACTCTGCAATCCTCACTTTGTGATCACTATGCAAACAATCTATGCTTAGAGTAAAAGTTGCTATCATGATTTGCATGCAATTATAATACTTGCACTTCAAATTTTACTTATTAATCCATACTCCATGAAGATCTATATGGCTGTTTGCCTAGTCCAATACAGTATAATCTATCGCCTTTCATCAACATCACATTTTTCTCATTGGTAGCCTGTATTAATTAGCCATAGTTTTCATTACATGCAATCTAGGTTCAGCTGTGCTGGTCAATGTGCATCCACATTAATAAGGTATTTGTAAATGAACAGCTGAACAACACCAGTAATCAAGCATTTGAATGTTCAACTCAAAAACTTGCACATACATTCTTGCTCTAGCCCTAATACCTTCTTTCACAAACACACCATGCACCTCAAATTGTTGTACTTTATTGCACTTCATGGTGTTCTCTCCAAAGTAAATACATTGTCTACTTTCCCTGCAACTGACCCCTCTGTACACATTGCTGCCTCAATTATCCACACACCTCTTATTAACACTCATGAGCTTTTTACTCATCTTTACACTTTGACAATAACATCCACAACTGGACACCATAAAAATAATTCACAAACCTCACAACTACAGTATATCTACTTTTCTCTCTTACTGCTATTAGCTGGTGACATTTCACCTAATCCATTCCCCAAACACCTGCCCCACTCACATTCACCTGTTTCACAACAATATAGAAATACAGCTAACCTTATAAACATCACATGTCTCCCATCACCCTCCAAATCACAAAAATATGGCTTATGGAATGCACGCTCTGTTTGTAACAAACTAACATCTGTTCATGACCTCTTCATATCTAACAACTTCAACCTGCTGGCTATTACAGAAACATGGCTCACACAACCAGACACGGCCTCCCCTGCGGCACTGTCACACGGTGGTCTCCACTTCACCCTCCCCCCAGGCCTGGTAACTGTAAAGGAGGTGGAGTTGGATTATAACTATCCCAATCTTTCGCATACACAGTTCTACAACAGGTTCCATCACTCACATTTACATCATTTGAAGTACATTCTATCAGAATCTACACTCATTTTTCGCTGCGTGTTGCAGCTATCTATCGCCCACGTGGGCATCCCAAACAATTTCTAGATGATTTTTCTGCCTGGCTCCCTCACTTATCCTCTGATATCTCCACCATTATCATCGGAGATTTCAATATTGCTATTGATAGTCCAAAATCTACTGCTCGTGCCTCCAATCTACTCTAACCTCCTCTCTCGGCCTCTCCCAGTGGACTGACTCCTCTACTCATCAGGAGGGCCACTGCCTTGATCTAGTATTCACCAGACTATGCTCCGTTTCTGAACTCAATAACACTCCTTTCCCTCTCTCAGATCACAACCTTATCACCTGCATGCTCTCCTCTAATACTTCAAACTCAGTGCCGCTGACATCCTCCAATTCTCCTCAAACCCAGAAGCCCAGCCGCAGAGTTCTACTCTCACCGCTGGGCACCATCACCGCTCCCCAGTACTCAGATAGACCACCCGCACCTCTGCTGGCAGCTGCGGTCAGCTTCCACTGCTGCTGCTGGCCGCCGTCACTGCTCCCCGGCTCTCTGCAGCAGTGCTGACCACAATGAGATACCCACGGTGGTCAGCTGCTGCTGTCGCCGCTCATCTCCTGGCAGACAGACTAGAGCAGAGGCTCTCGCGCTGTGGGTATGTGGGGGAGGTCTTTACCTATTGTATATGTGCACACGGGGGTGTTAGCATGAGGCTCTGTACTGGTACGCGGAGGGTCACTTCACGCTGCCACCATGGGGAGGTATTTATCCATCCTTATCTGTCACTTTGCACTGGGTTACAATTGTGGGGGTATAGATACAATTCAGACCCCACAGCTCAACTTAATACTGCATGCATTAAGTTGTGCATAGCTGTTCACATACCTACAGGCATAACAGGCTATTCAGCCTATGCTGAGGATATATGGAACACAGTTATATTGTGTATCTATGGTGTGTGTGTGTGTGTGTGTGTGTGTGTGTGTGTGTGTGTGTGTATATGCGGTATACTCGCAGACGATCCGTTGCCGCTTCCGCTATGTCCAGACCTACTACAACAGGGTACGTTCCTTTACCATGATTTACCCGGCTGCATTAGATGGGGTGGCTGTTGAAACTGTTTTCTTAAGACGAGAGGGCATTCCAAGGTTGGGTATACCAACTATGTTACGTGCTAAGAAGTCAGTTACAGCAGCTTATTATCACAGATTTGGGCAAACTTATATTTGTTGGTGTAAAGATCGGAAGTTTCCGACATCTTCTTTCAAGTTATCCTGTTTTTTGCTATTTTTCCAGACGGGATTAGAGCAGGACTAAGTTTACAGATACTAAAGTGCAGGTCTCTGCTTTGTCAATTTCTTTCTGCGCTGTTTGGCTCTTTTGCCAACAGTGCATATGTTCTGACAAGGTGTTCTTACAGTTCAACCTCCATTTATACCACCTACAGATCCATTTGGACTTGAATCTGCTTTTACACTTTTTGAACCTTTACAACAGGTGGATGTTAAGTTCTCACTTAGGAAACAGTTTCTCCTAGCCTTAATTTCGGTAAGGTGTGTTCTCAAGTAGGTGCGTTTTCATGCAATCCACCGTATCTGGTGTTTCATAATAACAAAGCAGATATTCGAACGAATTCCGCTTTTTTACATAAGGTAGTATTATTATCTTTTCATAAGTTAAGCATTCATGGTTCCTGCTTTCTCAGGAAGTTCCAGAACTCCAGCTACTTTGAATGTGGTTTGTGCGCTTCGCATTGTTGTACCCAAACATCACCAGTTCGTAAAACGGATACATTGTTTGTACTCTATACTGCAGTCAAGGTAGGTTGGCCAGCTTCCAGACAGAGGTTGGCTGAATCGATTGCGCTAACTATTTGTCAGGCTTAATTTCGGACTAGTTTACAACCGCCTTCATCTACGTCAGCACATTCCATGCGTTCGGTGGGAACATCATGGGTAGCAGGTTGTACGGCTTTCATAAATTTACCATGCAGTTACATAGTTGTCAGGGCACAAGTTGTGCGCTTTTACAAGTTAATACTTTGCGGCATCAGCATCTAACTTTGGTCCGTCTACTATTACAGGTGTCAAACAGCTTTCCTGCCCAAGGGGGAAACTTTGGTACGTCCCAAAAGTACTCCAGTGACCCCTAGTGGATGAAATAGAAAATAGGATTTTGGTACTTACCAGGTAAATCCTTTTCTTTGAATCCACAGGGGTCAGTGGACGTCCACCACAGCAGTTTCACCTGTCTTGTGGTAAGTTCAGTATATCTTATGCTAACACATTATCACCGCCTTGTTGGAAGGTATGGTGATTATTATCTGTTGTCGTGTCAACTTTCCAGTTGTCCGTTATGTTATGTGTCAACTTTACAGTTGTCCATTATGTTATAATGTTATATGTAATTCTCCATTGTTCAGCCTCTCTTTTGCTCCTGTTCGGCTCAGCACAAAAAAAACACTGAGGCTTCTGGGGAGTATTGAGGGGAAGAAGGATTACACATTTAAATATTTAAATGTGTTTATCCCTGCTATCGCACCGTCCATATCCTAAGAGTACTCCAGTGCAGGGACGTGCGGTGAGCTAAATAGCTCAGAAGGCACTGGCTAGCACCAGAGCCAGATTTACATGCAATATATGAGCCAAAGCGTACATCTGGGCATTATACACAGGTGCAGCAGTAGAAACCCATGGAAATTTGGTGAGTTTTGATCAGAGATGTGCGGAAAAGTTAGCCAGGTGAGGCAGTGCCTCACCTGCCATAGACTTTTTACTCCAGAGTTTTGGCTATAAAAATTATTAGAATCATGCAAAGAAGATATTTCTAGCATATTCTTTGTATTTTTCATATACTTTATACAGTCAAAACTCTGGCACAAACGTTAGTATGACAGGAAAGGCTCTGCCTCACCCCACTGCACGTCACTGCTCCAGTGACCCCTGTGGATTCAAAGAAAAGGATTTGCCTGGTAAGTATCAAAATCCTATTTTCTATGTTATGTACAATCATTGTATAATGCAAATTAGTATCTTATTTATATCTGGCAATGAAATACTTTATAAAGGTCATAAAAAGATGAGATTATTAGTTCGTAATGAAACATTTGCGCTTGGATTCCAAGTATATGCTGTGCATAAATATACATAAACAGCTCAACACGTATCCGGACACAAATTAACATAAAACTTAGCTTATTATACACCATCGCAGGCGTGGAAAAGTATTAAATAATGCAGAGTGCGAAGAGCTCTGTTTTGAATTTAACTTGATGGATTTTTCCATAAAATATCCAAAAAAAGAGACTGCAGAAAAATTAGATGTGTGCACAAAATGAGTACAGATATAATAATCTATAATTGATCAATTATTCAGGTCCAAAAAAAGGCTAATGAATGAAAAATGGGTTCAACTATACAACAATGTATAAAAGCACTAAAAATGATTATTTACTGTTTTCATAACACAAGAAAAACAGAAATCAGTAGAAGGGAGAAAAGCTACAAAGAAATAAATAAAGGTATAATATAAATGGACAATAATAAAAAAAACAACACACAACAATAATCAAATGCATAGCTCAATAATTCAGAATGGATTTATTTCAAAGTGAACTCATTAAAAGTACCAGCAGGGTGCACTGTCTGCAATGTTTTAAGTGTTTTGTCATATACACACCACTTAGACAAGCATCTATAATTTTCAGGGTGTATAGTTTTTTAGGTTTTGGTAAAAGGAAATACAGTAATTTGAAAATCATCTACATAGCAAAGTGTTTTATTAACAAACAAGTATAATTTTATTTTTTGTCTGTGAAAGGAATGGAGACAAAGAGGCCTGCATTGTGAGTAGTCCTTGCTGGAAGAAGATGAAGCAAATAGGATGCAGTGATTACTCACTCTCTCACCAACTTCTGTATTTTATAATTGGAAAAATGGTAAGTGCAGCAAGTATAAAACTGTGTTCGTAAGCATCTATTGAGTGTTTATCCACAGTATAAAAAGTGGTGCTTTTCTCGAAGGCAATTCAAGGGACTGATGTAAGGACCAGATTCCTAGCCAAAGACTAGTTTAGCCATTACAGTGCTTATTTCTGCAGTGGGGTACACTGGTATTTCACAGGGAATAACATCGGGGTGTAGAGTTGGATCTTGATCCGAGGCACCAACAGGCTAAAGCTTTGACTGTTCCCAGGATGCACTGCACCGCCTCCTCCATATCCCCGCCTCCAAGCACTGGAGCTCAGTTTGTAAGTTGGTGCATACTCGCCTACTTTTGAAAAAGCATTTCAGGGAGGTTGTGAAAGTAACACCTATCAGCGCAGATGTGTACTTCTACATCTAAAAGGCGTGTATTAAAAATGACTGACATCCAAATGTAAATGAGCCCCATAGTAACTTAGTAAGATCTACTTGTTGAAGAAAAGACACTGATATTTTGCAGGATTTTTTTGTGTACTGTGTCTTACAAGAGGTTCCATATACTGTAAGTGGCCATGAGAAACCTTATTTAAAATGCATGTAGCCATAGGGATCAATGTGCCTTATAACCAATACAGGAAGAAGGCGCTGATGATCCATTTGAATGTATATATCTCTGATTTCTCCCCCCCTCCACAAGAATCTAACATCTGGATAATGGGGGTACCGTGCAATCAGGGAGATTGATGGTCTATTCAGGGAGTCAGGGAGATTACTACTATTTCAGGGAGTCTCCTGCAGAATGAGGGAGTGTAGGCAACTCTGAGTTGGTGCCTGCAGTGCAGGCAGATAACAGGGAGGGCTGCGTTAGGCAGCCCTGAAAAGAGCTTTTCTAAGAAGAAAGAAGACTTCAAAGGCCGCAGCATAGGCACCTGATGCTATATGTCATACTGACATATCGTGCTGCAGTTCCCTCACATCCCCCAGCGGCAATGTGTACTCCCGCACCGTGGTTGGAAGGTACAACAGCGGAGACGCTCAGGTCTTCTCAGACACACACACCGCCGCTGCTGTCCAGGATCGCGTGGCCGCACAATAGGGAGGAGGTAAGAGGGTCCCCCTGGCGGGACCCACTGAATTCGCGATCCGGTGTGGGTCTCCGGAAACGGACAGCGGCGCTGGCATGGACACTGTGGCCATGCAGGGACCCCACTATATACTAGAGATGAGCGCCGGAAATTTTTCGGGTTTTGTGTTTTGGTTTTGGGTTCGGTTCCGCGGCCGTGTTTTGGGTTCGACCGCGTTTTGGCAAAACCTCACCGAATTTTTTTTGTCGGATTCGGGTGTGTTTTGGATTCGGGTGTTTTTTTCAAAAAACCCTAAAAAACAGCTTAAATCATAGAATTTGGGGGTCATTTTGATCCCAAAGTATTATTAACCTCAAAAACCATAATTTCCACTCATTTTCAGTCTATTCTGAATACCTCACACCTCACAATATTATTTTTAGTCCTAAAATTTGCACCGAGGTCGCTGTGTGAGTAAGATAAGCGACCCTAGTGGCCGACACAAACACATCTAGGAGTGGCACTGCAGTGTCACGCAGGATGTCCCTTCCAAAAAACCCTCCCCAAACAGCACATGACGCAAAGAAAAAAAGAGGCGCAATGAGGTAGCTGACTGTGTGAGTAAGATAAGCGACCCTAGTGGCCGACACAAACACCGGGCCCATCTAGGAGTGGCACTGCAGTGTCACGCAGGATGTCCCTTCCAAAAAACCCTCCCCAAACAGCACATGACGCAAAGAAAAAAAGAGGCGCAATGAGGTAGCTGACTGTGTGAGTAAGATAAGCGACCCTAGTGGCCGACACAAACACCGGGCCCATCTAGGAGTGGCACTGCAGTGTCACGCAGGATGTCCCTTCCAAAAAACCCTCCCCAAACAGCACATGACGCAAAGAAAAAAAGAGGCGCAATGAGGTAGCTGACTGTGTGAGTAAGATAAGCGACCCTAGTGGCCGACACAAACACCGGGCCCATCTAGGAGTGGCACTGCAGTGTCACGCAGGATGTCCCTTCCAAAAAACCCTCCCCAAACAGCACATGACGCAAAGAAAAAAAGAGGCGCAATGAGGTAGCTGACTGTGTGAGTAAGATAAGCGACCCTAGTGGCCGACACAAACACCGGGCCCATCTAGGAGTGGCACTGCAGTGTCACGCAGGATGTCCCTTCCAATTGGGGTAAGCCATTCCGCGATGATCTTCCTCAGTTGCCGTAAGAGGTTTTCAGCTGTGTGCGTATTCTGGAAAGCGGTGATACAAAGCGTAGCCTGCCTAGGAAAGAGTTGGCGTTTGCGAGATGCTGCTACTGGTGCCGCCGCTGCTGTTCTTGCGGCGGGAGTCCATACATCTACCCAGTGGGCTGTCACAGTCATATAGTCCTGACCCTGCCCTGCTCCACTTGTCCACATGTCCGTGGTTAAGTGGACATTGGGTACAACTGCATTTTTTAGGACACTGGTGAGTCTTTTTCTGACGTCCGTGTACATTCTCGGTATCGCCTGCCTAGAGAAGTGGAACCTAGATGGTATTTGGTAACGGGGGCACACTGCCTCAATAAATTGTCTAGTTCCCTGTGAACTAACGGCGGATACCGGACGCACGTCTAACACCAACATAGTTGTCAAGGCCTCAGTTATCCGCTTTGCAGCAGGATGACTGCTGTGATATTTCATCTTCCTCGCAAAGGACTGTTGGACAGTCAATTGCTTACTGGAAGTAGTACAAGTGGGCTTACGACTTCCCCTCTGGGATGACCATCGACTTCTAGCAGCAACAACAGCAGCGCCAGCAGCAGTAGGCGTTACACGCAAGGATGCATCGGAGGAATCCCAGGCAGGAGAGGACTCGTCAGAATTGCCAGTGACATGGCCTGCAGGACTATTGGCATTCCTGGGGAAGGAGGAAATTGACACTGAGGGAGTTGGTGGGGTGGTTTGCGTGAGCTTGGTTACAAGAGGAAGGGATTTACTGGTCAGTGGACTGCTTCCGCTGTCGGCCAAAGTTTTTGAACTTGTCACTGACTTATTATGAATGCGCTGCAGGTGACGTATAAGGGAGGATGTTCCGAGGTGGTTAACGTCCTTACCCCTACTTATTACAGCTTGACAAAGGGAACACACGGCTTGACAAATGTTGTCCGCATTTCGGGTGAAATACTTCCACACCGAAGAGCTGATTTTTTTGGTATTTTCACCAGGCATGTCAACGGCCATATTCCTCCCACGGACAACAGGTGTCTCCCCGGGTGCCTGACTTAAACAAACCACCTCACCATCAGAATCCTCCTTGTCAATTTCCTCCCCAGCGCCAGCAACACCCATATCCTCCTCATCCTGGTGTACTTCAACACTGACATCTTCAATCTGACTATCAGGAACTGGACTGCGGGTGCTCCTTCCAGCACTTGCAGGGGGCGTGCAAATGGTGGAAGGCGCATGCTCTTCACGTCCAGTGTTGGGAAGGTCAGGCATCGCAACCGACACAATTGGACTCTCCTTGTGGATTTGGGATTTCGAAGAACGCACAGTTCTTTGCGGTGCTTTTGCCAGCTTGAGTCTTTTCAGTTTTCTAGCGAGAGGCTGAGTGCTTCCATCCTCATGTGAAGCTGAACCACTAGCCATGAACATAGGCCAGGGCCTCAGCCGTTCCTTGCCACTCCGTGTGGTAAATGGCATATTGGCAAGTTTACGCTTCTCCTCCGACAATTTTATTTTAGGTTTTGGAGTCCTTTTTTTACTGATATTTGGTGTTTTGGATTTGACATGCTCTGTACTATGACATTGGGCATCGGCCTTGGCAGACGACGTTGCTGGCATTTCATCGTCTCGGCCATGACTAGTGGCAGCAGCTTCAGCACGAGGTGGAAGTGGATCTTGATCTTTCCCTAATTTTGGAACCTCAACATTTTTGTTCTCCATATTTTAATAGGCACAACTAAAAGGCACCTCAGGTAAACAATGGAGATGGATGGATACTAGTATACAATTATGGATGGACTGCCGAGTGCCGACACAGAGGTAGCTACAGCCGTGGACTACCGTACTGTACTGTGTCTGCTGCTAATATAGACTGGTTGATAATGAGATGTAGTATGTATAAAGAAGAAAGAAAAAAAAACCACGGGTAGGTGGTATACAATTATGGATGGACTGCCGAGTGCCGACACAGAGGTAGCTACAGCCGTGGACTACCGTACTGTACTGTGTCTGCTGCTAATATAGACTGGTTGATAATGAGATGTAGTATGTATAAAGAAGAAAGAAAAAAAAACCACGGGTAGGTGGTATACAATTATGGATGGACTGCCGAGTGCCGACACAGAGGTAGCTACAGCCGTGGACTACCGTACTGTACTGTGTCTGCTGCTAATATAGACTGGTTGATAATGAGATGTAGTATGTATAAAGAAAGAAAAAAAAACCACGGGTAGGTGGTATACAATTATGGATGGACTGCCGAGTGCCGACACAGAGGTAGCTACAGCCGTGGACTACCGTACTGTACTGTGTCTGCTGCTAATATAGACTGGATGATAATGAGATGTAGTATGTATAAAGAAGAAAGAAAAAAAAACCACGGGTAGGTGTTATACAATTATGGATGGACTGCCGAGTGCCGACACAGAGGTAGCTACAGCCGTGGACTACCGTACTGTACTGTGTCTGCTGCTAATATAGACTGGATGATAATGAGATGTAGTATGTATAAAGAAGAAAAAAAAAACCACGGGTAGGTGGTATACAATTATGGATGGACTGCCGAGTGCCGACACAGAGGTAGCTACAGCCGTGGACTACCGTACTGTACTGTGTCTGCTGCTAATATAGACTGGATGATAATGAGATGTAGTATGTATAAAGAAGAAAGAAAAAAAAACCACGGGTAGGTGGTATACAATTATGGACGGACTTCTGAGTGCCGACACAGAGGTAGCTACAGCCGTGGACTACCGTACTGTACTGTGTCTGCTGCTAATATAGACTGGTTGATAATGAGATGTAGTATGTATAAAGAAGAAAGAAAGAAAAACCACGGGTAGGTGGTATACAATTATGGATGGACTGCCGAGTGCCGACACAGAGGTAGCTACAGCCGTGGACTACCGTACTGTACTGTGTCTGCTGCTAATATAGACTGGTTGATAATGAGATGTAGTATGTATAAAGAAGAAAGAAAAAAAAACCACGGGTAGGTGGTATACAATTATGGATGGACTGCCGAGTGCCGACACAGAGGTAGCTACAGCCGTGGACTACCGTACTGTACTGTGTCTGCTGCTAATATAGACTGGATGATAATGAGATGTAGTATGTATAAAGAAGAAAAAAAAACCACGGGTAGGTGGTATACAATTATGGATGGACTGCCGAGTGCCGACACAGAGGTAGCTACAGCCGTGGACTACCGTACTGTACTGTGTCTGCTGCTAATATAGACTGGATGATAATGAGATGTAGTATGTATAAAGAAGAAAGAAAAAAAAAACCACGGGTAGGTGGTATACAATTATGGATGGACTGCCGAGTGCCGACACAGAGGTAGCTACAGCCGTGGACTACCGTACTGTACTGTGTCTGCTGCTAATATAGACTGGATGATAATGAGATGTAGTATGTATAAAGAAGAAAAAAAAAACCACGGGTAGGTGGTATACAATTATGGATGGAGTGCCGACACAGAGGTAGCTACAGCCGTGGACTACCGTACTGTACTGTGTCTGCTGCTAATATAGACTGGATGATAATGAGATGTAGTATGTATAAAGAAGAAAGAAAAAAAAACCACGGGTAGGTGGTATACAATTATGGACGGACTTCCGAGTGCCGACACAGAGGTAGCTACAGCCGTGGACTACCGTACTGTACTGTGTCTGCTGCTAATATAGACTGGTTGATAATGAGATGTAGTATGTATAAAGAAGAAAGAAAGAAAAACCACGGGTAGGTGGTATACAATTATGGATGGACTGCCGAGTGCCGACACAGAGGTAGCTACAGCCGTGGACTACCGTACTGTACTGTGTCTGCTGCTAATATAGACTGGTTGATAATGAGATGTAGTATGTATAAAGAAGAAAGAAAAAAAAACCACGGGTAGGTGGTATACAATTATGGATGGACTGCCGAGTGCCGACACAGAGGTAGCTACAGCCGTGGACTACCGTACTGTACTGTGTCTGCTGCTAATATTGACTGGATGATAATGAGATGTAGTATGTATAAAGAAGAAAAAAAACCACGGGTAGGTGGTATACAATTATGGATGGACTGCCGAGTGCCGACACAGAGGTAGCTACAGCCGTGGACTACCGTACTGTACTGTGTCTGCTGCTAATATAGACTGGATGATAATGAGATGTAGTATGTATAAAGAAGAAAGAAAAAAAAACACGGGTAGGTGGTATACAATTATGGATGGACTGCCGAGTGCCGACACAGAGGTAGCTACAGCCGTGAACTACCGTACTGTGTCTGCTGCGACTGGATGATAAATAATGATATAAAAAATATATATATATCACTACTGCAGCCGGACAGGTATATATTATATAATGACGGACCTGCTGGACACTGTCTGTCAGCAGAATGAGTTTTTTATAGAATAAAAAAACACCACACAAGTCACACGACGAGTGTTTAACTTTTTCAGGCAATCACAATATAGTATACTATACTGGTGGTCAGTGTGGTCAGGTCACTGGTCAGTCACACTGGCAGTGGCACTCCTGCCTGCAGCAAAAGTGTGCACTGTTTAATTTTAATAATATGTATGTACTCCTGGCTCCTGCTATAACCTATAACTGCTCCCCAGTCTCCCCCACAATTAAGCTGTGTGAGCACAGTCAGATATTATACATAGATGATGCAGCACACTGGGCTGAGCACAGATATGGTATGTGACTGAGTCACTGTGTATCGTTTTTTTCAGGCAGAGAACGGATTATATTAAATAAAACTGCACTGGTGGTCACTGGTCAGTGGTCAGTCACTAGTAAACTCTGCACTCTCTAGTACTCCTAAGCTCCAGTAAATCAAGTGTCTCTGTCTCAATCTCACTCTCTCTCTTCTAATTTAAATGGAGAGGACGCCAGCCACGTCCTCTCCCTATCAATCTCAATGCACGTGTGAAAATGGCGGCGACGCGCGGCTCCTTATATAGAATCCGAGTCTCGCGATAGAATCCGAGCCTCGCGAGAATCCAACAGCGTCATGATGACGTTCGGGCGCGCTCGGGTTAACCGAGCAAGGCGGGAAGATCCGAGTCGCTCGGATCCGTGTAAAAAAAGCTGAAGTTCGGGCGGGTTCGGATTCCGAGGAACCGAACCCGCTCATCTCTACTATATACACCAGGGCAGGGAGCACAGGTCGGATTTACTAAAATCCATTTATTTAAGGCTCCATAGTACCTGATGGTGAAGTACAGTAGAGGGGATAATGCACTGACCTGTTGCCCCTCCCCCAGCCCCAGGCGCCATCTATAGCAGATGTTCCCACCCTGGAGCTGCATCTCTCTCTCTCCCTCACTCCCTGTCAGCATTTGGGCGCCATTACACAGCTGCGCTGATTCTGGGACTGCTGGTCACTGTCTCCTCTGTAAAGCCACCTGCCTTATCAGCGCTGTACATTTACAGGACACTTAAGTATTCTACATGTCGTTTAGACAGCGTTAGTTAAGAACAAGTGCATACCTACAGGAATATGTGGTACAAGTATTCTGTGATATACATCCAGTGTTTACTGTGCATTGTTATATCTGTATACATACATCGTTTTATGTAGTATTACTAGTCCAGTGCAGTCTTACTGTTGTGTGTAATAATTTCTGCATTGTACATGTGACTGTGTGTGCCCATAGCTGCTGTGTGGTTTCCATTCCATGTATCACATATTGCTATCACTATATTCTGTACCCTGAGGGGGCTAAGTGCGTCAGGGTCCCTTATATATATATATATATATATATATATATATGCTGCAAGTGGTCCGGCACTCCAATTACATGCGTTAAGTTCAATGGTGCCCTCACTTTCCAAAAGGTAAATAGAATCAAATACATGTATCCTGATGACAATTTTCTAAGTAAAATTGAAACGTTGAATGGACGGACAGTGGTGACTATTTGTTCCTGTAAACTTGAGTGCCGCACATTGCTTTGATTCTATCTATCTATATATATATCTATATATATATCTATATATATATATATATATATATATATAGTGTTTCACAGGATATACTGTTGTTGCATTTTTCTCTGTGTATTTCAGTCACCATATACCACTTAAATCCTCTGTTTGTGTTCTGCCTTTGCAGTCACACTCCACAGGGTTTTTTTTGTCAGGTACTGTGTCTGGCTATATTGTACTGTTACGCCCTAAGGCTGCGTTTCCATATAATGTCTGCTACACAGGGTGGGAAATACGTGGCTAATCCTGCATCATGCAGTGCTGACGCCACGGATTTATCTGAGGAAAATATTCCAGCTGAAGGTCCAGGGGGGGATCCGTACCCCTCAGTCAGTTTGCAGCACCAGTGGCACACCAAGACCCACCTTGGGCTGCTTTTTCCAATTTACTGACTACGCTTGTAATGAGACTTACATCCCCTGTGGGACCCCCTGTGCCATTACAACCACTTATTGTCCCTGTAGTTAATCCGCCATGGGCGGATACTCTGTCAACTCAGTTACAGCAGTTAAATCAGTCTTTGGTTAAACAAAAACCTAACCCTCGCTCTCCTAGGACCAAAGGGTCATCTAAGCGGGCCATTTCTTCCTCACAATCCACTCATGTTTCAGATACTTCATCTGATGAAGATGGGATATATACTGACCCATCAAACACTGATGCAGATGCTTCTGATGAGGAATCCACAACGCAGGTTGATGTTCCTGACCTATTAGAGGCCATCAAAATGATTCTTCAGATTGATGATTAAACTGAACCTCCAGATACATCTAAGAAACCTGATAAGTTCAAACGTCAGACGGTTACTAAATTAGTTTTGCCACATTCTGACCATTTAGTTGACATATGTCAGGAATCCTGGGAGTCTCCAGGAAAGAAATTCTCCCTGTCTAAAAAGATGGTAGCTCGTTATCCCCTCTCTGCAGAGTTTAGTAAGAATTGGGAAACACCACCACCGGTGGACTCACATGTAGCGCATCTTGTGGTGTATTCTACTCTGCCTGTCACTACCGTCACCTCTCTGAAGGAACCGACGGATAAGTGTGTGGAGGGTTGCTTGAAGTCTATTTACACTCTTGTGGGTGCTGTACATAGACCCACTATAGCAGCTTCTTGGGCTGCAAAAGGTATTGAAGCCTCGGTTCAAACTGTTGAGGCAGAGCTATCTCTGAATTTTTCTGACAATGCCAGATAATGTCTTTCATATATTACCACAACCTCTCTTCACATTCAGGAGGCGGCCTCTGATGTCGGTGTTCTGGCGGCCAAAGCGTCTACTACGTCCATTCTGGCTCGCCGGATTCTGTGGTTGCGGTCCTGGTCGGTGGACCTGGACTCTAAAAAGACCTTGGAGGTGATCCCTTTTAAGGGAGACATACTATTTGGGGACGATTTGTACAAGATTGTTGCTGACTTAGCGTCTGCTAAGACTGAATGTCTACCAAGTACTAATCCTTCGGCTCCGAAGGCTAAAAGTGTCTCCTTTTGTTCCTTTCAACCTCCAAATAAAGCAAAGGGTCAGGCGTACCCGAAACAGAACTTGCACTTCCAAAACATCTAAGCCCAAGCCTAAACGTTCTTGGGCTGCCCGTCAGCCTGCTTCCAAACCAGACAATCCTGCTGCTTGACGGGGTGTGCCTCCCCCTGGGGGACCCCAGGGTGGGAGTCCGACTTCTGCGGTTCACCCAGGTATGGTTACAGACCTCTTCAGATGCCTAGGTGAGGGAAGTCGTCACTCATGGATACACCATCTCTTTCAAGACAGGTCCCCCTCACCAGTTTTGCTCGACAGTTATCCCTTCAGATCCGTTTAAAGCAAAAACTCTACATTTGGTGGTACAATCCCTCCTGAACACAGGAGTGATAGTGCCGGTACCCTGTCTCAGAGGGGCAGGGGGTACTATTCAACGCTGTTCCTAGTTCCGAAGCCGAATGGATCCTCTCGGCCCATTCTCAACCTCAAGTCTTTGAACAAATTTGTGAAGGTATCCAAATTCTGTATGGAAACTCTTCGCTCTATTGTTCTGGCTTTGGAGCCCAGGGACTATATGGTATCCCTGGACATACAGGATGCTTACTTACACATACCTATTGCCATGTCGCATCAGCGGTATCTGCATTTTGCTATTGGCAACCTACATTATCAATTCCAAGCCTTGCCTTTTGGTCTGACCACGGCTCCTCAGATCTTCACCAAGTTCATGGCAGTTATGACGGCCGTTCTCCGTCGTCAAGGCATCAGGATCCTGCCATATCTGGATGACTTGCTCATCCTGACGAACTCCCCAGAGGTTCTCCTCTGTCATCTAGAACTGACGGTCCAATTCCCACAAGCCCACGGATGGCTCATCAATTGGAAGAAATCCTCGCTGGTCCCTGCTCAGAACATGGTGCACCTGAGGGCACTCTTGGACACACACAACCAACGTTTGTTCTTGTCTCCAGAGAAGGTCCTGAAACTTCAGGACATGATAAGATGATTCCTCTCTTGCCTAAGAGTGTCGATACACTCGGCGATGCAAGTACTAGGCCTCATGGTGTCTGCTTTCGACATGGTAGAGTACGCTCCATTTCATTCCCGCCCTCTGCAGAGGTTAATCCTTTCCAAGTGGGATGGCCTACCTCACCGGATTAGATCTCACATGATCTCCTTGACTCCAGAGGTTCGTCTGTCACTGAGCTGGTGGCTACAGGACCAACAATTGAGCAGGGATAGTCTCTTCTTGATCTCCAACTGGGTCCTCCTAATGACGGATGATAGTCTGCGGGGTTTGGATGCGCTGTTGGAGCAACACTCTCTTCAGGGTCGGTGGACCAGGGAAGAATCTCTCCTCCCCATAAATATTCTGGAGTTGCGGGCAGTGTTCAATGCTCTGAAACTAGCCCTGCCTCTGGTACAGAACAGACCTGTTCAAGTACAGTCGGACAATGCCACCACGGTGGCGTACATAAATCATCAAGGCAGCACGCAAAGCCGCATGGCAATGTTGAAGTGTCGAAGATTTTTCAATGGGCGGAATGCCATCTGCCAGCTATATCGGCAGCGTTCATTCCGGGGCTCCTCAACTGGGAAGTGGACTCAGTCATCAGGACGTACACGCTGGAGAGTGGAGCCTTCATCCAAAAGTCTTTAAACTCTTAGTGGACAAGTGGGGCCTACCAGATGTAGACCTGATGGAGTCTCGACACAATCATAAGGTTCCAGTCTTCGGAACAAGGACAAGGGATCCTCAAGCAGCGTTTGTAGACGCACTGGCAATTCCGTGGAACTTTCGGCTGCCGTGCATGTTCCCTCCGGTGTCACTCCTGCCCAGGGTAATAAGGAAGTTCAAGCAAGAAGGAGGAATACTGCTTCTAGTCGCTCCAGAGTGGCTCAGACGGCATTGGTTCCCTTCTATTAAGGGTCTGTAAGTGGGCCAACAAACACTACCGAGCTCTTTTCGGCCTTTTGTTCCAACAAATGGGGTGCACATTTAGTTGATGATACATGGAGGGGGAACATATGTGGGTGCTAATATATGTGGATATCACCTGTCACTAACTAAAAGTTAGTCACTAACTAAAAGTTGTAGAGATGAAGATAAGACACATATCTAAAATACATTCACATAACATTTTCGTAATCATTCTTGGGTGTAGTCGATGTCTTTTCCGGATCGTTGTATCTGGGCAAAGGGGGAGACAAAGGAAAAACGGGTGAAAGAAACAGGCCATGGAATTCATTTGCAATCCTTATCATAACATTGTCTCTATGGATGGGTCGTAAATTAAATCTGCTGCTGTAACAATGCCCCCGCTTCTTAAACTCATCAATTTTGTGCTGTGCTTGCGCCGCATCAGAATTCGAACACACCTAAATATCAAACTAAAAATTATGACGACTCCCAGGATGCAAAGGAGAAACTTCCCTACACTCATAATAACATTTTGAGCCCACTCTCCTAATCCTGAGAACCAATTTCGTGGGTTCAACCATGAGACCCAGCAGGTCAGTTCATTACTCACAGCCGTCAGGGTAAGGTTGTGTCTCCTTCGGAATTCCCACTTCAACTGCAAGATATCATCCATCTTTTGATCGATGATCTCGGTTGGGTCATCAGTGCTGTTTGTAATATACGTGCAGCACTTCACACCATATTGAGTTGCCAAAGTGACACAGTACCCACCCGTCACGGCTGTGATATAATTGAGGACCATCCTATGCTGGATCAGTTCTGTCTTGTAAGCCTGCAACTCCCTACCAGTATACCTGAAGGTGTCATCATACATCTCAGTGATATTATCTATCAAGTTCGCTAGCGCATGGATATACCTATAATTTATAATTCCTCTGGCAGTACGGGTGTTGTCTAATGTGAGAAGGAATTGAATCCTGGTGGATTCGTGGATCAAATCAGAGGCTACGTGCTCTGTCCTATCTATGAGGTGCCTCTTAACGATGTGTTCATAATGAGTGTGAGTATAAGGAGCCTGAGCACTGCGGTGAACGTCTTTCATCTTATCATGGGTTATGGTCATGACCTCTGGCAACACTCTTCCAACATAACACAATCCCTCTGAGTTTGGGGCAAGCCACTTATATGCCTTTCTCCCACATATGAAATAGGCATCATCGGGGAGAACATATGGGACAGAATATGACACTACCATATTACAAACTTTCCAAGTGAAAAACCAGGTCCCTAGTTCTCCCATCTGCTCAGTACAAGTATCAGGCTGGATGATATGAGCACAGTACCCTGGTGATACTTCTCCAACCCACATGGTCTTGCTTCCTCGAGTATACCTATACCGGAAATACCTTCCACTGTTGGCTATTTGGCGTACAAGGTCAGAGTCTATGGGTATCCTATCAGCTCTATGCGAAAAGGCCATGGTCTGGTTATTCCATGTCACCTCCCAATTTCCTGGTTTTCAGTAATTGGAAATGTTGAAGCATAATAAGGATCTATCTACATGATACTGGTGGAGCTTCAAACTAGGGGGCCTAGAAATATTAAATTTCTTGTCCACCGGTCTCCCATCCAGTAATTCGAGTACCTCATCTATTGCTAAAGGGTACGGTACTAATCCTGACTTGCTCTGACCTTGAGGTACTTGTGAGCACACCCAGCATTCTGTCTGGTTTAAGACCTTACCCACTAGGGAGTGGTAATCACTCAATGGATGACGGTCCATGTTGATATTAAGGCTGGACTGACATCTCTGGATGCACCCATCCTCAACTATGTTCTCACAATTTTTACAAATGCAATTTTCCTCAGCCAATAACCCTTCACAGTGTCTCCGAGCTCCCTGACTACCAGATCGTTTTCTGATACTCGCCTTTGCTCGAGTGATGTGTTGCTTTTGGAATTCTACAAATCCGTCCTCGCCATCAGAACCCATTCCAGATCCTTTCTCGACCTCTCTGGGACTCTCACCGAAACAGACTGTTTTGGTCAACAACAGGGTTAGCAGGAAAACCCGGAACGCAGTCTCTTGGGGTAAGTCCATCTTGTTAAGGGAAGAGAAAGGAAACAAGAAGGGGGAGGAAAAGGGAAGGAGAGAAGGAGGGTAGTGGGAGATGGAGAAAATAATAAAAAAGAAAAACTGGTGCGACAACCGCCTCTGGTCTTGTTGTTCTCCGCGCTCAGGTGCCGTGACAACAGTCCTGCCTCTCAACCTTCCCGGAACAGACACTCCAGTGATACGATGTTCTCTACACTCTGCTCTTTGTCACGGGTTCTCTCTGGGTCAGCGACCTTCTTACAGTGCGACGAGTGGACCCAAGTCTCTCTTTCGGCAACCTTTAATGCTGTCGTGCTGGTTAGTAAGACTTGGTACGGTCCTTCCCACCTGTCAATGAGGCAACCTGAGCGTAGAAAATTTCGAATCATTACATAATCCCCGGGTTCAATGTCATGACAATTACTGTTCGGTAGGTCAGGAATCACCAGCTTTAGATTTTTGTTTTGATTCCTCAGCTGCTGGCTCATCTTTACCAAATATTTTACAGTCACTTCGTTATTGCATTTCAAATCATCCTGGGGGTCTATCATTACATGGGGTTGTCGACCAAAAAGAATCTCAAAGGGTGATAGGTAAAGGGGGGACCTGGGAGTGGTTCTGATGCTGTACAATACTAGTGGCAAAGCTTCTGGCCACAACAATCCAGTTTCAGCCATCACTTTGCTCAGCTTATTCTTAATAGTGCTGTTTACTCTCTCCACCTTCACACTTGCCTGTGGGCGGTACGGAGTGTGCAGCTTGCTATTAATTCCCATCAGTTTGCACATAACCTGAAAGACTTCACCTGTAAAATGGGTACCCCTATCGCTTTCAATTATTCTAGGGATACCATATCTACACACAAATTCCTGCACAATTTTCTTTGCAGTGAACATAGCAGTATTTGTGGCAGCAGGGAACGCTTCTACCCAATTGGAAAACGCATCAATACAGACTAAAACATATTTTAAATTCCTACAGGGTGGTAACTGCATGAAATCAATCTGAATTACCTGAAAAGGGCCGTCTGTCGGCGGGATATGGGATGGTTCTGTTGGTATTGACTTTCCAATATTCTTCCTCAAGCAAATAAGACATGTCATTGCTCTCTTACCTGCATGAGAAGAGAATCCTGGCGCACACCAGTAGGCTCTCACCAGCTTACACATACCCTCTTTACCCAGATGAGCCAGACCGTGTGCCGCCTCAGCTAAGCTTGGAAGATATGCTCTGGGTGCCACTGGCTTACCCTGTCCATCTGTCCAGAGTCCTGAGGACTCCTGGCCATATCCCTTTGACCTCCAGACCGCCTTTTCCTGTGGAGAACACACATTTTGCATTTCACTTAATTTTTGTGTGTTGATGGTGTTGAATATCATCAGTGATGTGATATCTGTTTGTATGGGGGTGCTGGCTGCTGATTTAGCAGCTTTGTCTGCCCGGCTGTTACCAAGTGAGATTGGATCTTGGTTGTAAGTGTGTGCTTTGCACTTGATAACAGCCACTCTGTCTGGTTCTTGTATCGCTGTTAGAAGCCTTTTTATATGGGATGCATGCGCTACAGGTGTGCCAGCTGCAGTCATGAAATTTCTGAGGCGCCATAGGGCCCCGAAATCATGCACTACTCCAAAGGCATACCTAGAATCTGTATATATATTGGCTGACTTACCCTTGGCCAATTCACACGCTCTGGTTAGGGCGACCAGCTCAGCAACTTGTGCTGAGTGCGGTGGGCCCAGGGGTTCAGCTTCTATGATACCTCTGTCATCTACGACTGCGTATCCAGTACACAGGTCTCCCGAGTCCGTCTGTCTGTGGCAACTACCGTCAGTGTAAAAGGTAAAATCTACGCCTTCCAGTGGGTTGTCACTAATGTCGGGTCTTGCAGTGAAAGTCTGGTTCAGATATTCCATACAATCATGCGTGTCAGTATCTGCACTAAATCCTCCTTCACCATCATTCTCATCCTCCACCCTTTGTGCCTGTCCAGGCACACCCGGCAGATACGTTGCAGGATTTATTGCGCTGCATCTCTTTATGGTGATGTTGACAGGGGCCATTAGTGCTAATTCCCACCTTGTAAACCGTGCTGATGAGACATGTCTGGTTTGGGCGGAGTTCAGTAAGGCTGACACTGCATGAGGTGTATGAACTGTCAGGTTGTGTCCTAACACTACGTCTTCGCTTTTACTCACTAGCAATGCTATCGCTGCAACACTTCGCAAGCATGTGGGGAGAGACCGCGCTACGGTGTCCAACTGTGCACTGTAGTAAGCTACCGGCCTGCTGGCATCACCATGTCTCTGGGTTAGGACGCCTGCCGCACACCCAGCACTTTCCGTACCATACAATTCAAAGGGTTTCCCATAATCTGGCATGCCTAATGCAGGTGCCTGTGATAGGCACTGTTTGAGTCTCTCAAATGCCAGTTCGGACTCATCTGTGTGCGAGATCCGATCTGGTTTGTTTGAAGAGACCATTTTTTGCAAAGGTAAAGCCAGTATGGAGAACCCTGGCTTCCAGTTTCGGCAGTACCCACACATTCCAAGAAAAGTGCGGATCTGTTGCTGGGTTTGTGGCAGAGTCATGTCGCGAATCGCCTGTATTCTATCAGCGGTAAGGTGTCTAAGGCCTTGCGTCAAGCAATGTCCCAAATATTTTACCCTGGTCTGGCACAACTGCAACTTATCCTTTGAAACCTTGTGTCCCGTATTAGAAAGGTGAAACAGAAGCTGTTTCGTGTCTTTCAAGGACGATTCGAGTGAATCAGAACACAGCAGTAAGTCATCTACATACTGTATTAATACTGATCCGCTCTCAGGTTGAAAGGATTGTAAACAGTCATGCAGAGCCTGGGAGAAAATACTTGGGCTGTCAATGAAACCTTGGGGTAGGCGAGTCCAGGTGTACTGTACTCCCCTGTATGTAAATGCAAACAGGTATTGGCTGTCAGGGTGCAGAGGGACAGAAAAGAAAGCAGAACAGAGGTCAATGACAGTGAAAAATTTTGCAGTGGGGGGAATTTGCATGAGGATGACAGCTGGATTTGGCACTACTGGGAATTGGCTCTCAACTATCATGTTTATCCCTCTTAGATCCTGCACTAGCCTGTAACCCCTCCCCCCACTCTTTTTCACAGGGAAGATGGGACTATTGGCAGTGCTGGATGTCCTAACTAGGATGCCCTGTTGTAGCAAGCGCTCTATGACTGGGTACACTCCTAATTCCACCTCTGGCTTCAGATGATACTGTGTGATTCTTGGAGCTATCCTACCATCTTTTATTTGCACTACTACGGAAGCTACATTCTCCATCAATCCAGTGTCTTGTCCATCTTTGGTCCAGAGGGATCCCAGTATTTGTGAGATCATTTCCTCTACCTTGGATGGACACCTGTCTATACCAGCAGAGTGTGACATTAGCATTTATGGGGTGTCTAACATATCCTGCACTTCCTGAACGTGATTCTCAGGTATATCCAAGAAGACACCCTCAGGAGTACAATATATGACACACCCCATTTTACACAATAGATCTCTCCCAAGTAGATTAGTCGGAGCCGATGCAGCTAACAAAAAGGAATGCTTGGTCTGCAAAGGCCCTATCGTAATCTCCGCAGGTCTACTCAAAGGGTAGTGTTGTACTACTCCTGTTACTCCCATTGCCGAAATTGTTTTACCTGTGGTTTTCATACCTACCGTTGAATATAACACTGACCTGGCCGCCCCTGTAACTACAAGAAAAGGTAATGATCTACCAGCTACATCAACTGTGACCTCAGGTTCACTACCAAGGCTAGCAATCAACTTCATTGGCTGCAGACAACAGGTGTGGCCCAACCCCTATTGTATATTGTGACCCTCCTGCAGCGTGCTGGTAGCTACAATATGTGAGGGGGGTAACTGAGAATTTTCGGAGATCTGCCAGTCCCTCCTTGGTGGGTACCTCCTTGTTTCCCCTGCATGCGGCTCATAACTTCTCCTATGCGATCCCTGATCCCTATCATGTGTATTATAATGTGGTTCATATCCTGGTCTAGGGGGTCGATATACCTTATGTGTGCCTTTATAACTGCAGTTCCGTGCAAAATGTCCTTCCTTACGACAGTTATAGCATACTACTAAACGTGACTTACCATCAGGGGTCTGGGGTTTTGGCTGATGTGGTTTGGTTGTAAGGGCATTTATACTTACTGTCATCAGCTTATCCCCCTGTGACTCCCTGTGCTTAATGACGTTCCGATCGTGCTCGATAGCGGACTCTCTTAATGCAGCCACGAGATACCTCTCCAGTTAGGTAGAGTGGTTTGTACCCTTGTTCTTAATGTCTCTTTTAACCCGTCCATTAATACTGACACAGCTACCTCCCTGTGATGTACATTTTCCTTAATGTCCTCGACCCCAGTGTATCTAGCCATTTCCTGCAGTGCCCGGTGGAAATATTCAGATGCCGTTTCACCTTCTTTTTGGCTTATGGAAAAGATTTTATTCCATTTGACAACAGTAGGGAAACCTCGCTGACCTTCTGGTCTGCGGTACTCTGCTACCTTGCTCCTTTGTACTTCAATCTATATTAACATGAGTCAGCTGCCTCACGCCACCGAGCCTCCACTCACTCGGTGTACCACTTCTACGGGATCCCGAATTCCCTGGGTCCACAAAACCTTTATTATGTTTGCTCACTCACGTTCGTTCACTCAAATACACTTTGGTTTTTCTGTACAGAAAATTAACTTTCATTCATATAAACAGCCTTAGTACCAGAGGT
The DNA here is from genome assembly GCF_028390025.1 of Pseudophryne corroboree. Lineage (NCBI taxonomy): Eukaryota > Metazoa > Chordata > Amphibia > Anura > Myobatrachidae > Pseudophryne > Pseudophryne corroboree. The sequence continues at coordinate 293,292,520 of NC_086450.1, read as the reverse complement.
AATACAGTAAAAAAGATTTTATTTAAACTAAATTTTGGAAACCGAGCAATTTGTGCTATTGTAGCGTGGCTACTGTTCCGCCCTAAACTAAACAATGCTATTGTGTAATTTGTACTAAGTGGTCGTACCGTTACGCACGTTGCGTGAACACGCGATCGTGCGTATGTCTTTACGTTGCATACACAGTCCCGTACTTTGTCCGAGACACGTGTACAAAAACCGTGCGTCCGCAATAGTACAAATCCCACACTTCTATAAATGTAAGCGATATTACCTATAATCGTTTACTTAACACAACACAGTTTCTTTCTGTATAAACCTGTTTAACTAGGCCAGACTGTATTTGTGTTTTACGTTTACTTCTTTAATATTTAGCCTTTGTTTTAACTAAATAGCAACAAATTTCTCCGTACAGGTCTAAATGAATCTAGTAATCAGTATTTATGGCAACAATATGAGCAGGTATACAAATACAAAGTACAGGTGTATGCTTGTGTTGTGTGCGCATTTGGCGCCAAAATAGAAATTCACAGATCTTTAAAATAGCTTTGCGTATTTACTTTACGGGTCCCACCAGCATCCCTACAAACCATGCAGAGCAGACACCATCTAATCAGCAATAACTTAGGGTTTCCAGTGTATTCTACGGCCAGGAAAAGGTTCACGTAGGATACCTGTCCGCCCTTTGCTGATAAAGTCTGTTTTAACCTGCTAGGCTGCGGGTATGTGGAAAAACCGGACGATGCCCCCAATTGATAATGTCGATATTATCTTAAACCATAAAGCTATACCTTTAAACACACTTTTACCATGGAGCCGCTGCGGCCGCTAGACTTAATATGCACTCTACGTACTTTGTACGCTATTTGCATACAGAGTCCCGTACCGTGTACGGTCTTAGCGTACAAACGCCGCGCTGGGGGTACAAAGTACACACAGCGCGCACACACCCAGAGTTATACTTTACACCTTAGTAGTAATGCAATGCAATGATATTACACTTTAAACCTTATGCAGCAAAGCACTGCAATGATGTTACACCTTAAACCTTATGCAGCGCTGACGGTACAAAGTACCCGCAGCGCGTACACACCTTATCAATACACTTTCAAACCTTATACAGTTAGGTAATGTAATACGCTTTAAACCCTAGCAGGGAAAAGAGGACACAACACCGATTTGTAGTTAAACACTGGGCTCCGACACCACAGAGTATATATCTGGAAGGGGTTTTAACAATACAATTTATACACTACAATACAACAGAGTAAATGACTACAGTCAATGTACATACGTGAGAATATTCGCATGCGCTTCCTGGTCCAGTCCTCCGCTATCAGGTAGATAGCGTTAAGAGTCTTCTGACCGGCCAGGCAGCAACAGGCTTTTTATACACTACTTCCAAAAGCAATACAATGGATACTGTAATCCCTTTGTCATTGGACACAGGGATGCATCTTTACATTACAGGAGAGGTCATAGGTTGATTTGAAAAGGTGGGCGATGTCTTTCTCAACTGCTCTTGTGGGTGGTCTCCTCTGGATTCCCGCCGCATATATAATATACAGTAAATACAGTTTATATCTATATTCTATTTCTGCACATAACTATACGCAGGAACATGCGATCTTCCTCTAACCAACACCGGAATATTTTCCTTAAAATACCCTACAGCTGGATACCAGACATCACCTTATAACCTTAGTCTGTCCCTTCCTATCATGCAAAGGCGAATCCCTTAGTCCTGGAATCATTTAAACTGTTGATACTTGCTGATGTGGTGCAGGGGGGCTATGTGTACAATGTGCACTATTTGGATTAAATATGTAATGTTTTGATAACCCTCTATGCGCTCACAAACTCTGCCGTAAATACCCATACCACGCGCAGGACCGCGGGAGCGACCATACGCAAATTGCGGATATGTGCACGCACGGCGGAACAAGTGCACGCGCAGCGGGCATGTGTGTGTTGTTAGTACGTAATGTGTGTGCTGGAATATTTTTCGACTTTGACAATGTGAAGAGAACCGCCTCTCTTAGGAGATCTGATTCTCTCTTTTTCCTTTTTGGTTTTCACAAGCGTGGCTGGCCTGCGAATAAGCAAACTTTGGCCAGATTGATTAGAATGGTGATTGCACAAGCTTATGCTCAGGCTGGACTCCCAGGTCCTGCTGCTATCGAGGTCCATTCTACTTGGTCTGTTGGACCTTCTTGGGTGGCCTGCCGTAGCGCGTCCCTCGAACAATTGTGCAAGGCGGCTACGTGGTCCTCAGTGAACACGTTCAGTAGGTTCTATGCCTCCCAGGATGCTTCCTTTGGGTGCCGGGTTCTTTTGCCCACTACAGTGCATCCCTCCCATGAGGAACTGCTTTAGAACATCCCTGATGTTATTCCCTGTGGAATACCAGTGTACCCTGCTGCAGAAAAGGAGATTTATGGTAAGATTTACCATTGTTAAATCTCTTTCTGCGAGGTACACTGGATTCCACAGGGCGCCCACCCTTACGCACTGATCTTATTTGGGTTTGTATGGCATTAGCCGCTGGTACCTTCTCCTGACGTGAGTATGTAGTTCTATGTGGCTAACTACTATCGTCTCTTTTACCTGCTACTGCATTGGACTGGTTAACAAAACTGAGCTCCAGTGCCTGGAGGCGGGGATATAGAGGAGGCAGTGCAGTGCATCCTGGGAACAGTCAAAGCTTTAGCCTGTTGGTGCCTCGGATCAAGGTCCAACTCTACACCCCAATGTTATTCCTTGTGGAATCCAGAGTACCTCGCAGAAAGAGATTTAACAATGGTAAGTCTTAACATAAATCTCCTTTTTGGACATTTACTTGTTGAAGTGTTTGTTTTGTTTTTAATAGATACACACATACGAACGGTAGTCCATCTCCACCTCTCTACAAAACTTGTTCACCAAACCCAGCCAAAAGTCACCCTAAATCTGTTCTATGCTCACTGTTTACCCCTTCTGTGTTCACCCCTGTCTATCTGCTCCCACCCCGAGCGGCTTACCTGTGTGGTGTCCCGGCTTTCCTCGATCAAGATTCCAGCTACAAAGCATGTTCCAATTTGTAGTGTTTACAGATGCTGTGTTTAGCATTTCTTTTATATTACACCGGTGTTGTTGGAACACATATTGGAGGCTACATTTACACCCAATCAGCAAAATGACAAATTGAGTTTGGCAATTAACGAAATGTTCTATTTAGAAGACCTCATTAGAAAATTAGCACATTTGTTGCAAATGGAACTACATGTCAGACACCTCCATGGCTACATCTAAAAAAGCCTCTTGGTTATTCTGGAAGTCAAGAGTTACTTTTAATTGTCAGTTCAGTCTCATCCCTAAAGCAATTTGGAACCAATTTAGACTGTAGGGTTCAACTTTTTCTTAAAATAGCAGAAGGGCGATCGTCTATCAATTATTTTAGTGTTTTGTCTTTTTTTAAAATAGAAAAGTTATTTTTTACAAATTTTTATTCTGACCTAAATAAAATTTATATTGGGAGAGAAAAGCCATAGTACTATCAAATGTCTCTTTTAGAAAATGTACTGATGGGGAACCAACTTTAATTAAAGCACTTATAATTTCTTGCATTGACAATTCCCTCCTTACTGGTCTTCTTCTAGCCAGATGTTGACATCTACTGTAAATGTATTTTGAATGCAGCAGATAGTTTTCATGTACCTTATAAAATGTTCCTCTATTGGTGCTCCGCTCTGTCAGTCCCTTTATTGGGTGCCTGTACATTACCAAATCTAAAACAAAACCATCAAGTTTTCCTAAAAATGCATTTCTCCAACCAGCTTATCATATTCCCAACACCCAGTTAGGCACACTAGGCTATTACTATCCCTCTGCATAAACATTACCTTTATTTTATTCTATACACAAAGACACAACAATCAAGATTGCTGTGACTGGGTCATATAGCCAAAGCAAGCATTTTATTTCCCATTGTAATCTGGCTGGACAACTATGCAGTATACAATATAGTAAACTCAGGAATATACTATTAGTTGGTTTGTCAAAGCCAGCAGTGATGGACGTGCTTTCACCAATGGATTTAAAGTGGCAACAGAAATAGATTCTAAATCAGATTCTTTTAGGATTTATTTATGTTGCAGCTTTAAATCTATTGAACACATTGGGGCAGATGTATTAAGCCTGTGGAAGTGATAAAGCAGTGATAAGTGGAAGGTGATAATGCAAAAGCCAATCAGCTCCAACTGTCAATTTACATATTGGAGGTAATTGGCTGGTGCGTTATCACCTTGGGCTTATCACTGCTTTATCACTTCTCCAGGCTTAATACATCTGCCCGTTAGTCTCTTATGGATTGTAAGCTTGCAGGTTGTACCCTTTTACCACTGCCTGTTTATTCCTAGTATTGTTACAGTTTTCGTTCACTGTTGTAAGCACTTCAGAGTATGCAGGCACTACAGATGTACTCATACATCCAGAGGCGTCACTGATTACAGAGACACCTGGTGTGGGAGGGAGCATGAACTGCGTGGCTATGTCGCACACTGGCAAAAAGGGGGCAAGGCCTCATGGGCAAGGCCTCACAGGCATGGGGTGTGACCTGGCGGCCTGGACCCTGTATCGTCACGCCGGGGATCCCGGAGATGCGGGCTGCCCCGGGTACCAGTGCAAGTGCAGTGCCAGCACAGTGATAGGAGCAGCTGGAAGGACAGAATGGAATTCTTTGTATGCACTAGTTGTAGAATGTCCTACTTAGGATATCCACAGTAGAATACATGAAGAGGGTAAGCACAATAGATAGTAAACAGCTATATATATGATGGACTATGAGTGCAGCCCAAGGCAGTAGGAACCCAGATGACTGACCCAAGTTGTATAGCTGCTGTGATGTAGACAGGGAGCAGATGGTAAACAGCAGGCACTTTGACTGGCTATGGAAACCTGGTGCAGCAGGGGTTTTAAAGCTGAAAGGAATACAGCAGGAGCTGGTCAGTGAACAAACAGCAGGAAACAGCTTGTAGGATACTGTCAGCATATATCTGCAAAAGGTACAAGTACAGGAGGCCTGAGGATCAGAAATGATCCCAAAAGGAAGGCATTGCTCTGGCAATGTGCAGTATTCCAGAGTAGGTTCAGATAGGAAGTACTGGAAATTCATAGGCTGGACTCATGTGAGCATGACTTTAGTGCTAGGATTGGTTCAGAGACTCACACAGGGAAATCCAATGTGGCCACACCCATGCAACCATCTGGTTTGTTTACAGACGTGTTTGGAGGTGAGCGCCCGCCGGTCACATAACTACATCCCGTGCTGTGTGTGAAGGCAAATTACCAGGAACAAAGCCCCGTTCCTCGACCCTGCTCTTTACCAAGGTCAGAGCTGAGACCTGGGAATTTACCGGATTGCTAGACCTGGCAAATTCCTGGCACTGGCAGCATGTGTGAAAGGGGTATTATATATTCAATGGAACATAAATGAGGAAACTGAAATGGAAATGCACTTTTAAATACTGCTAGACAATAAAACGAATAGCTGCACATAGGGCCCTATTCAGATTGAAAGGAAAAACAACAAAATACAGACAATTCTAGGCACTGGTTGTTACCCATAGAGCACTCTCCTCAGATAGCTTAAAATTAACTTTGAAACAACTGCAGCTCCACCTGGAGATCACTATTCTCCAAAGAACGTAAGAAACAATAAAATAAATAAATGCAGCGCTGTCGTTTCAAAGTATAGCCATTTTCTTTATTTTTTATTAAAAAAGGATTTTATTTAATCCACACACATATACATACTGTATAAATCCACATGGCTGGTGTTCACAAAAACACATTAAAAAACACTCTTTAGATAAAACTTAAAAGATAATTTGTTACTGTGGCAATATAACCCTTATCACCATCTGTATTCTTTCAAACAGCCTGTTTTAAAAAGTATCCACTTCTCTCTTGCAACCAGGGTCGGACTGGACCACAGGGGAAAACCCCCAGGGAGGGGGGCACTTCCTGTGGGCCCTCCTCCTCCTCTAGGGATTAGGTTTCAGGCTTTATCCCAGTGCACTTAAATTATGCATTATACATATGTTACATTATACTTCTCATGAATATGGTTTATTATATATTTACCAAGGCGAACAGAACATGTACTCTGTAATGGTTACCCAAACCTCTGTGGTGGCTGGTCACACCCCAGTAGAGCCTGGCCACACCCTTCAGCATGGGCCCCTACAACAACATTCCCTCGGTGAGCCCTTCATGCCACAGTTCAACACTGCTTGCAACATTTAACAAGCCAGAATGTGTTACTTGTATCTTTATAATATAATTAGTACCCCTATAGCTTCAAAACAGAATACTGGTGGTCATTCCGAGTTGATCGCTCGCTAGCTGTTTTTAGCAGCCGTGCAAACGCATTGTCGCCGGCCACCGGGGAGTGTATTTTCGCTTTGCAGAAGTGTGAACACCTGTGTAGCAGAGCGCCTGCAAAAACATTTTGTGCAAAACAAGACCAGCCCTGGACTTACTCTTCGTGTGCGTTGATTCTAACGTTGGAGGGTTGGCTTCTGACGCCACACACCTGCCCAGCCACGCCTGTGTTTTCCCCGACACTCCTGCATTTTTCGAAGCACTCCCTGAAAACGGTCAGTTGACACCCAGAAACGCCCCCTTCCTGTCAATAATCTTGCGGCCGCCAGTGCGAATGAAAACATTGCTAGAACCTGTGCAAAGCCACAAAGGACTTTGTACCCGTACGTCGCTCGTGCGCATTGCGGTGCATACGCATGCGCAGAAATGCCGCTTTTTAGCCTGATCGCTGCGCTGCGAACAACGGCAGCTAGCAATCAACTCGGAATGACCCCCACTATTCAGTCACTGATACAAGTAAGGAGTTTGAATTTTTATAAAAATATATAACTCCAGTCTGTATCTTACAGGGAAGCAATCGGTTCTCATTCACGTAAGCAGATTTTTTTGTAAAAGCATAAGGATTAAAGTCAGTATTAAAGACATTTGTAAATCCAAACAACAACAGCTTTTATTTACGGTCCAAATTAGTGTTGCAAGCGTACACTCCCTAGTGCAAAATTACACAGCTGTGTCCATTGCCTCCACTTTATATAAGGGAATTATTGCCATCCACTTTGTATCCTATGACAGAGTATTAATAGCGCTTGTTGTGTGCTCCAGATTACATGGGTTTACTGACAGGTCCAGTACTTCTCTCACCAGTGTTTTGCTCCTCTGTAGGAGTACATATGGTGATCGACCTTCTCCCCCCACTGGGTAGCGATTACACACAGAGAGCGTCCCGCTGTCTACACCAAGCCAGTATAATGCCCTTAATGCGTTTCACAGCCTATAGATCTCAGCTGCTTCTGATGGAAAAAGGTGCCTTCTTAAAGATGACACGTCGGACAAACTTTTGCAAACTTTTTGTACCAACTAGGGCTAATCAACTTTCAGTGGAAGTAATAGAGTTTCACTTTAGTAGGAAGGGATCTTTACTGTAAGAGTGGTTATGCTGTGAACCAGCTTTAAACTGTGAACCAGCTTAACCACCAGCATTAAAAATTGATTGCTGTCCATGGATAGCATATGCAGCACAGAATAGGGATAAATGAATCTCTTGCTGGTTATATTTACAGTACCTGTTGATAAATATTGGCATCCTTTGACTGTACCCCTTAAAGTACAACCAGACTTACTTTTTTGGAACATATGTGAAGAACATTGATCATTTAGATGTACTCCTGTGACCCCTCTTTATTAATTTTTGTGATATTCTAAAACAAAAATTCAATCAAATAACCTATGGGTGATTTCATTTGAAACGTACCAGGGGTAAAACTGTGGAAGATGCAGATGCTGTACTCTTAACAATATCACATATGCTGGTGTCAGATCTGGCATTATGGGGACTATTCAACATCACTTAAGGGCCCGCTACACATGCGGGAGCGCTAGTTTCCGCTTGTTTTATGCAACAGTACCATTCATTGTTAGGCCTAATATTCAGTAAACTATGAAAAATAAAAAGTTGATGAAAACCCAGAAACAAAACATATGTTGTGTAGGAAGAGTCTTTAGCAATAACAGGTGATATAAAAAAATGGTGTAGTAACTTTACCCATAACCCATCACCCATCTGATCCAAATTGCAGTAATTTGTTTGTTTAAAATGATAACACTGTATTATTAAAATTGTTACTAACACTGTATATGAGACAAAGCAACGCTTGTTAACTATGGATACAGAATAAGTGCAATACTTAAGGAGAGAGAATTTTGGAGAGGGAGAATATTATCCTACAGGTGAACGTTTGCCACGAGTATCTCAGCGTGATACAGCGATTCAGCTAAATAGATCCAGGTTAGACGTTTGCTCTGTTATTCAGTCTACCCCCATCCTGCCCCCTCCCTGCTATACGTAGTGCCCCATCCTCTCCTGTCCTGGCTATCCTGTCTCCATTTCTATCAATGGGATTCGTTGGGGGGGAGCTCCCAATTTGCATGTTGGAGACTTGACAGCCATCCGTGATTATTAAGTAGATACTTTCCATTCATGAGATTTGAAAATATTTTGACACATTCCGGATAGTTTATCTCCTATATTAGTCACGTAGCCATCTAAAACTACATTTGTTTATGCATGTTAAAGAAATACATTTGTTTTTGTTTTTTCTATTTGCCAGAAAAGATGCAGAAATGATCTATTTATAAAAGAAGGCAATAACTACATGAATATATATTGTGCAAATATGATGAAAATCAACCATGAAATTGAACAAAATGGATATCCCTTTCATCAGCAAGATATTTTCATGGAAAATAGTAAGAGATGTTAAATGTCAAATTGTATCACTGAAATGCACCAAATTACTTTTCTAACCATCAAAATGCAAAATCTATTAGATTAGTAAGCAATTTTCTTTAGATATATATATTTTAATAGTAGATAATGCTAAATATTATCTGGCATATTTACTCATTTTATGTAATTATGTACCTCCTTTACTTGAGCAGATCTAAAGAGCTGTACATGTTTTATAAATGCTATTCACAGGAGGAAAGTCTGAACAGTAACGCTTCATTAGCTTTTTAATTATGCAGTTTGGTGTATAAATATATCCTGTCTTGTTTGATTAGCTGAGCTATAATAGTGAATATTCCATAGACTTCAACATATTAGTGCCTCCCAATACACATGTTGGGGTCATTCAGGTGTAGTTGCACCTGAGACCATCAGCGCAAAGTACCTGTAATGAGACCATCTGCGCAGGCCCCGTATTGCAAGCACACGAACAAGTCCTGCAGCATAGGATGCAGGCTGGTATCAGACTGCCATTGATTGACAGTCTGTTGCTGTTTCTGGGGCAGAGAGGGGGCGACAATGGGCTCCGTTTGGAAAAATGAAGGCATGCCGCCACTATTTAGGGTATGGGAAGAGGACAGAGGATAGAGATTTCCTCACCTCTGCGATGGGTGGCTTGCGCGTCATTATGGGTGCTGTAAGCTGCACAATGGTGGGTGCTTCGATCCGATGCTCGGACCACTAGTGCAGCAGGAGATGTCTGCTTGTAATAGATGCCTCCTACTGCGTTTACAGTATGTATATATATATATTTATATATATATATATATGGTAAGGATAAGTTGAATTCAGTAGGATTTGAAAAATCATGGACACATTAATAGATAAATATATGGTATTGGTTGCAGATTAGGAATAAGGTGAATAAAAGGAAGTGGGAAAATCAATCAAATAAAATAAATATATGTCAAAAATAAAAATAAGATAAATAGCCAGGTATATTGTACCAGCCTTGATAAGGCACACGCACAGACACAGCAATGTTTATGGCCCTTTTAAGAGGTTCTGAGTGTGGGTAGTGAAACAGTCCCCTGGAAGTCCTGCAGGAGATATAGAGAGATGGAACTAGCCCTACTTCTGTCCCCAAGGAGGATACCAGTTGTGAGCCACTGTGTTCCCTACTGCCTTCATCTCCATTCCTGCCGGATAGTTCTCCATGAGCGGTGGTGCAATTCCTAGAGGTTGGAGGTGGATCCCGGAACATGTGACATCACCAGGTATTGTACAGTGGCCTAAGGCAGACAAAAAGCTTCCTCCCCACTCAGCCAGAAGCACAGCAGTAAATTACTACACCTAAAAGCACCTAAAAGCCCGGACGGCTGCATGGGGATATGTCTGACAGCTGGGAGACTCAGGACCTTGCACAGCCGCTCTGATTGTGTAAATGCAATCGGAATAGCCCACCTGGTCCAGCCCACCACTTGTCTCTGTGCCCCCTCAATTCAGCACCCAGGGCATGTGCCCCTTAGCCCCCCTCTAATTGTGGCCCTGATCAGGGTGGAGAGTGAGTACTAATTACCTGGGACTGGGCTTGGTGGAGGGGCCTGACGAGGGCCCGGGCCAGCTGTTGTGGGAGACATATGTCCACCTTTGCAGCAGGCTGCATAGTATTATTGCTATTATTTTTCCAAAAGATACTTGGCCACGCCTCCCAGAAAACACCCTCTTCAGTTCCTAGGCCCCACAGCTGTCTCAATGACCCTGGTTATCATAATTTATAACATTACAGAAAGACCATCTTTTCTATAGAGCAGTCTTTTAAAGGCCTATGTACTGTACTCTTTTTTTACTGCAAACCTTTCACCGGAATGCCCAGTCTGAATTTGTGAACTACTAGTGGGGCACTTGTATTCTTGGTTCATTCATAAACTGAATCATTTTGCATAGCCTTATAGTAAGGCATTCTAGCTCTGAATGATACTTGTTGTATTCAGCAACAATATTGCTTTTTTCTTATCTCTTGCACATACTGATACTTTTTGAATACTCAGTATTTATTCTGTGTAATATCAGGAGTTTATTCATCTTCTTCTATGTACAACCTTTTGTTTTTGTTTTTTGCATATATATACAGATTATTTCCTAAGTATTTAACCCCTTGTATTATCAGCCCAAGACCCGTGGGTTATAATTTCTCTTTATATCATCCTTCTTAAATTCTCTACTAATTTTCTGGACTTTCACCAGCGATTCAGAGTTTCACAGCCCTGTCTAACGTTGGCAGCAGATCCACTTATTTTTCTCTTCTATCATCTCACTGCTATTACCTTTATCTTTTTTCTATGAATTCGTGAACTCTCATCAGTGACCCCAGAGCTACAAAGATCATTGGCTCACAACTCTACTATCACAACACACTGGAAACGCCCGAATCCATCCGATCTTGGAAGCTAATCAGTGTCGGGCTGAGCCAGTACTCGGGTGGGAGACTCATGAGGAAGACCCAGTTCAGTAGAGTATCTTCATGATCCCTGTGCTCAGTGTCCAACACTGACAGCAGATTCACCTTTTTAGTTTTACTCTCATTACTTATTTTTCATTATCTTTGGGCAGCTTACATTGTCATGCTTTGACTACTATATATGTTTAAGGTTATTGCACAGGCACGGAGGAAACCTATTGACTATTCTTGCAAATACATGCATAAACTTGTGATTGAGATCAATCTGTGAATTTATTGTATTCCTTATTTATAGGATAATCCTTTATTGAATTTAAATTGACCCCAGACAGCAGGCCTTTGTTAATTGATACCAATTATGGTTATTATTGTTGTTATTATCTTTGCATTGTTGTAAAAACCTCCAAACATACTGACATATTTTATCACGAAATTAATAAAATGTAATTCATTTTACATCTTCTTTATTACTCATCTTTTCTATCAATTTTTCTAAATTACTAAGAGTGCACCCACAAAAGAGTCTTCTTTCTCTCCCCTCGTGTTTGTATAAACTTGCAAGTAACCCCACATTTATAACATAATAGTAGTAGTATTATTAAAATATAAATAATTTCCTACAGTAAATGGTCTATCTACGGTATATCAACAACCTAATAAGGACCATTTCTGATATTCTCTCTGAAATACAGTATACTAGTAGGTAAATAACTCAGGTTGTACTGTATGCAAGGACAGCCCGTTTAGCTTTTAACCTTAATTCAGTTCATGGACATACTTTCCCCTGTGTTGTGTACAATAAAAGAGGGACTGTAATTGAAATAGCAACCCCATGCCAACAACTGTATATTGTATTGTGCGATGGTAGCTTCTGACTCCAAACAGTCTCGGGAGATGGGGTCACCTAGGGTACAATAATGTACAGAAGCATCTAGATGGCATGGTAATAGGGAAGTAAGTGAACAATCCCGATATACCAGAGTGTGAGAATTGTGTGAAGGGTAAGCAAACATGTTGCCCCTTTCCCAAGTCAGCATCCAGAGATAAACCACCATTGGAATTAAGGCATATGGACAACTGTATTATAGACTAATGGAAGTGGAATCAATGAGTGGGAATTATTCATGATGCTCATAGATGATGCTACAAGAATGACGCTTGTTTACTTCCTGAAAACAAAATTGAAGTTACAAGCAAGACTGTAGGGTACAAGAGTCTACAGGAGAATCAGACGGGCCTGCAGTTAAAAGTACTGAGATCTGATAATGGCAGAGAATATCAAAATAGAGAGCTGTCTACCTCAAAATGAATGTCATAGAGCATGAATGAGCAGTTTCCTACATACCATACCAAAACAGTGTGTGTTAGATGACATATAGAAGATTTGATGAAAGAACAGGGACTGTGTTTGATTATTCAGATCTGCACAAGAGATTCTGGGCAGAAATAGTTCAAACTGCTGTCTAGCTCAAGAATCGAGCATTAACAGTGGAAGTCAAAGACAAGGTACCATTGGCAGCATGGGCCATGAAAAGGCAAAGGAGGTCATTCCGACCTGATTGCACGCTAGCTATTTTTTGCAGCGCTGCAATCAGATAGTCGCCGCATATAGGGGAGTGTATTTTCGCTTTGCAATTGTGCGAACGATTGTGCAGCCAAGCGGAACAAAAAAGTTTTGTGCAGCTTCTGAGTAGGTCTGAACTTACTCAGCCGCTGTGATCACTTCAGCCTGTCCGGGCCCGGAATTGACGTCAGACACCCGCCCTGCAAACGCTTGGACACGCCTGCGTTTTTCCAGCCATTCCCTGAAAAAGGTCAGTTGACACCCATAAACGCCCTCTTCCTGTCAATCTACTTGCAATCGGTTGTGCGAATGGATTGTTCGTTAAATCCATCGCCCAGCACCGATCCACTTTGTACCCGTATGACGCACCTGGGCATTCGCGGTGCATACGCATGCGCAGTTTTGCCGAGTTTTGACCTGATCACAGTGCTGCAAAAAGTAGCTAGCGTGCGATCAGGTCAGAATGACCCCCTAAGTACTGTAGCAGTCATTTACATGTATCTGGGTGCAGAACGTATGTCTGTATTCCTAACGAAGGAAGGTGCAAGTTAGATCCAAAGTCCATCTCATGTATCATGCTAGGATACTGTCAACAAAGCAAAAGATACTTGTGATGCTGGATATGCCCGCACTGGAAGCATGTCAGAAACTGAAACCACAAATACAACTGATCAATCACAGAGAAGCTTTATAAACAACAATAAAGGAAAACTTCCTAGATGCTACTGAAGGAATTTGCAAACTTTGTCAACTGTGTACCTCAAACCCTCTAAGAAGCAAAGTCCAGCAGTGACAACAGTGGAGATCAGCAACAGATAAAGAGATTACTGCTTTGAACAGCAATTACATATTGACTATTGTGGGCAGGCCAAGTGACTGTAAAACAGAAAAGAACAAGTGGGTCTTCTGCAAGAAACTTAACACAGATGGAAGTCTTCCTCTCTGCAAAGCATAAATTGTGGCCAAGTGTTGCACTAAAAAATCCAACCTTGTCTACGGGGAGATCTTCTTGCCTTTGGCAAATTACAGTATGCTACACATGATCGTTACCATATCTACTATGTATGATTTGTTCCTTTACCAGCAGGACTTTGACTCAGCCTGCTTAAATGGTGAACTATTGGAAGAAATCTACAGGGAACCACTGGAGCATTACAATGCAGATACATTCCAGGTACAGAAATCATTGTATGGGATAAAACATAGAGGCTATTAAGTTAGGAAGTGTACTACTGGAGATGCAATTTATTCATTCAAAGACTTACCATTGTTTATACTACAAGTGGAAAGAGAAAGACTATTTATTGTACTTGTCTATGTGCGGCTTTCTGCACAGGAAAACCAATTGGCCGATGTTGGGTTGTTACAAAGTGACAAGTTCAAACTCAAACACATTGAACCAACACACCAATTGCTAAATCTGAGAATCATACAAAAGCTAGGTGCTGGGACTGTTACCATAGATCAACAAGACTATATCAAAGCTATGCCAAGTTGGAAGGACAGATGCTAAGGCAATCAGTACAACAATCAACAAAAGTGTGAACATTTCAAAAGCTAATGACTTTAATGTATGCCAGCATTTCCACACGACCAAAGAGAACTCATGCTGTCATCCGTGTGAGTCAATTTGTGATCAATCCAGGAAGAGAAAACTGGACAGCTGTCATATGTATTTTCAGATGCTTGAAAGGGACAAGTTCCTTAAAATTAAAGTATAAGAAAACAAACATTTTTGCAAGATACTGTACAAGCATTCTACTATGCCGATCAGAGAGCGGATGAACATGATAGACATTCCTACACTAGATACTGTACCTATTTGCTTTGACAGGCGGAATCATCAACTGGGCAAGTAGAAAGCACCCAACTATTGCCTTATCCCCTACTGAGGTAAAAAAAAATGTAGCCCCGCGCCTGGCCGCGCTGAGCGTGCCCATTTGCTGCAGATGTATCCATGATGTGCATGGTGCATTTGTATGGCTCTTACAGAAAAAGCAAAAGAAGCATTACGGCTGAAAAAGACAACAGTATGTGGGGTGTTAGAGGGAAGCGCTTAGCCTCCTCTGTCACTCTTCTGCTGCCCCTGGGCACTAAGACCCAGAGCGGACCCCTCCTGGGGGCACGACCTCTGACCTGCATTACTGTGCTTGTCCTCTCACTTACCTAAAACCATAATATGCCCTACAGTAGCGAACCATTTCATAGTATGCCAAATAGAACTGGAGGTGGTAGTTTCTATAGTACTGTACATGCACAACTGCATTTAGTATGTTCGCTCACTCATTGACACTGATGCCTGACATTAGGGTGTGCCTGAGCCAACCCTGGACCCTATGTGTGTATGCCTATGTTGATGTTTGATTTTGTCCTGAGATTAAAGAACCGGGTGTGTTGTAGCTATGTCACTTCATCTATTAAAAACTTTTATTTTTTATTTAATTTTCTTAAATTATAATTTATGTGAACCCTATATTTATGCTATATGACCTAATTGTGGAATACTTGTGCCTACACTCAGTGGCGCAACTCCCAAAAGCCATTGAAGCATTGGCCTCAGACACTGTAAATCCATCTACTCAGACACTGTAAATCCATCTATATCCACTGCCTGCATCATGTTGCAATAGCACATCTACTGTATAACCGCTGTTGATTACTGCAACAGCAGTTATAGATGGATCTGTGTTTTCCAGGCAGCCACTGTCACTTGATGACATGATGTTACATGCACCTTACCGATTAAACTAACACAATTTTCCTAATTTCGGCTCTGTATTCCACCACAATTGATTTGAAATGAAACAATAGAGAAGCAATTAAAGTGCAGACTTTATTTATTTATTAACAGTTTTTTATATAAGGGGTCATTCCGACCCAATCGCTCGCTGCAGTTTGTCGCAGCGCAGCAATCGAGTCGGAACTGCGCATGCGCCGACGCCGCAGTGCGCCGGCACATGGCAGCTTTCGTTACCTAGCGATCGCCTCTGAGACAGAGGCGGTCGCTAGGTGGGAGGAGGCTGAACGGTGGCGTTAAGCCGCAATTTAGGGGGAGCGGTCCGGCCAATGCAGGCATGGCTGGACCGTTGGGGGGGCGGGCCGCGGCGGCTGCATGACATCTCACGCAGCCGCTGCAGCAGGCTGGAGTGACGAGCAACTCCAGGCCAGCCACAGGAGCTGCGCTGTCCGGGAGTTACTCCTCAAATACAAAGGCATCGCCTCTGTGCAATGCTTTTGTATGTGTGCAGGGGGGCCAGCACTGACAAGCGGGGCGGACTAGCCCTGTGCTGGGCGTCCCCCCCGCATGTCTGAGTTAACGATCGTAACTGTGCTAAATTTAGCACAGCTACGATCAACTCGGAATGACCCCCATAGCGCAGCATATTCCGTTGCGCTTTACATTTAGAACAACAGTAATAGAAGAAAACTGGGCAAAAACAGACAGACATAGAGGTAGGGAGGACCTGCTCTCAAGTTTACAATCTATAGAGTTTGAGCCAAGGGGTTGAACAAAAATATTGTATGAAACGTTTAGGAATTGCAACACATTTTTATACACAGTTCCCTGCTTTCCAGGGCTCAAATGTAATTGACCAAATTAACATAATCATTTAATACTTTGTCAAGAATCTTTTGCAGGCAATGACTGCCTGAAGTCTGGAACCCATGGACATCATCAAATGCTGGCTTTCATCAATAGTTATGCTTTGCCAGGATTTTGCAGCAGGTGTCTTCAGTTGTTGTTTGTGGGTTTTTCTGCCTTTAGTATTGTTTTCAGTAAGTGAAATGAATGGAATGCTCAATCAGGTTGAGGTGCAGTGTGGTTTGGATCATTGTGCATCTGTGCTGTGTTTTGGATCTTTGCCATTGTGCATCTGTGCTAGCTGCTTTTATCTTCCTTCACATCATCGATAAACACTAGTAATCTAGTGCCATTTGAGGCCATGCAGGAACACACCATCACACTGCCTCCACCATGTTTTAGCAGACAGGGGGGGGGGGTGCTCTTTCCCCTCCTGGGTATCCCCTCAACACACTAAAATTTACCTAGCTGTAACCATACCTTAACCTGCTCCCGTTCAATGCCTCTCACACACAAGCAGACAAACAATGGCAGTTGCTCAGTCATTCCTGGGGATAATTATATATCAGGTGCTAGAAAGGGGGAGAGGTCACAAATAAACAGCAGACAGAGAGGGGGGGGGGTGCTCTTGCCTCCCATGGGTATCCCCTCAGCACACTAAAAATTACCTGTAACCATACCTGAACCTATCTGGTAATAGAAATTCAGAGAATTAGTCACACATGTTTGCAAACGCATGTTTAGCTGCTGAGCCACTTCACTTATTTTCCGATATCAGCAGTCCTAACACTACATATTAGCAGTGCCCACCTAGGGCCATGTAATTTGTCTACAGTAGGCCTCATGATAAAGGCCATTGCTAAAACACATCCAGACAGAGAGCTAACTTACCCTGGAGCCACCCCCAGGATCTCCCATTGGCACTACAACAAACGGCATGCCTTCCAAATACTGCTCCCATTCAATGCCACTCGCACACAAGCAGACAAACAATGGTAAATGCACGATCATTCCTGGAAATAATTATGTATCAGGTGCTAGAAAGGGAGAGGGGTCACAGACAAACAGACAGAGAGGGGGTGGGGGTTGCAAATCCCACCCCTACATTTCCCTTCAGCACACTAAAAATTACCTATAACCATACCTGAACCTATCTGGTAATATCCAGCACCTGATACATAATTATCTCCAGGAATGATCGAGCATTTACCATTGTTCGTCTGCTTGTGAGCGAGAGCCATTGAATGGGAGCAGTATTTGAAAGGCATGCTGTTCCATGTAGTGCCAATGGGAGATCCTGGGGGTGGCTCCTGGGTAAGTTAGCTCTCTGGATGTGTTTTAGTAATAGCCTTTATCATGAGGCCTACTGTGACAAATTACATGATCCTATGTGGGCACTGGTATTAT
Source organism: Pseudophryne corroboree (assembly GCF_028390025.1). Taxonomy (NCBI): domain Eukaryota; kingdom Metazoa; phylum Chordata; class Amphibia; order Anura; family Myobatrachidae; genus Pseudophryne; species Pseudophryne corroboree. Next base: position 293,274,696 of record NC_086450.1, on the reverse strand, counting down.
GTAGTGTTAGGACTGCTGACATCGGAGAAGCCTTGAAGTGGTGCAGCAGCTTAAACATGTGTTTGCAAACATGTGTAAACTAATTCTCTGAATTTCTATTACCAGAAAGGTTCAGGTATGGTTACAGGTAATTTTTAGTGTGCTGAAGGGAAATGTAGGGGTGGGATTTGCAACCCCCCATCCTCTCTGTCTGTTTGTCTGTGACCCCTCCCCCTTTCCAGCACCTGATACATAATTATCTCCAGGAATGATCGAGCATTTACCATTGTTTGTCTGCTTGTGTGCGAGAGGCATTGAATGGGAGCAGTATTTGGAAGGCATGCTGTTCCTTGTAGTGCCAATGGGAGATCGTGGGGGTGGCTCCTGGGTAAGTTAGCTCTCTGTCTGGATGTGTTTTAGTAATAGCCTTTATCATGAGGCCTACTGTGACAAATTACATGGCCCTATGTGGGCACTACTATTATGTAGTGTTAGGACTGTTGACATCGGAGAAGCCTTGAAGTGGCGCAGCAGCTTAAACATGTGCTTGCATACACGTGTAAACTAATTCTCTGAATTTCTATTACCAGATAGGTTCAGGTATGGTTACAGGTAATTTTTAGTGTGCTGAAGGGAAATGTAGGGGTGGGATTTGCAACCCTTCCCCCTCTCTGTCTGTTTATGGATATAAAGTGGACAAAGATAAAGTACTAGCCAATCAGCTCTTGTCATTTTTCAAACACAGCCTGTGGCATGGCAGTTAGAATCCGATTGGCTGGTACTTTATCTCCGTCGACTATCTCCATCCAAGGCTTAGTAAATAGACCCCTTAATATACAGTATTTGTGCTACAGATTGGTGAGCTTTTGGGAGAACCCCCTACCAAACGGGTATGAGGAATTGTTGATACAATATCTAATGTGCTTTTATAATAACCACGGCTGTGAGAGATATTTATAACTGGATCCAGTATAAAGCTGCTTAACAAGTAATAACATTTGGATACTAATCATAGCATATTATGACACTAGGTGGTCCATGCTTTGTTGTACATAAAGGGGTCCCCTGCCAATCTAGGGGTGCTCTGCACCACTATTAAAAGCCAAATATATAATTTAAAAATATATATATATTGCTAAACCCTAGTGTACTATACTATTATTTTTCTGTGACACTGCTGGTCAGACCACAGTGTATAATCATACATGTATTGTGACACTGTAGGTGGCCCATTCTTTGTTGTACATAAAGGGGTCCTCTGTCAATCTAGGGGTGCTCTGCACCCATTATAGCTGAGTGTATTATTAGAAAATATATCTATTTTTTTTTTTGTAGGTGCTAAATCCCAGTGTACTGTACTAGTACTATACTTGGTGAAATTAAACCGCAGTGTTCAATTACTTATTCTGACTCATACACATATTGTGTGACACCGTGGGTGAAGGTGGTACCACAGTAATATATATATATTATTTCTAGAGATGAGCGGCTTCAGTTCCCTGAGAACCGAACACCCCTGAACTTCAATACCCGAGCCTGGATCCGAGTCAGGCTCGGGTTTTCCCGCCTGACTCGGGAACCAGAACAAGGCAAAACTTCATCATCCATCTGTCGGATTATCGCAGGGTCTGAGTTCCATATAAGGAGCCGCGCACCGTCGCCATTTTCACTCCGGCATTGGAGAGTGTAGCGAGAGGACGTGTCTCCTTCCTCAGTGTCCTGCATCAGTACAGTGGTAGTGTCTTGTGCTACATCAGTCGAGTCACAGCGGTGGTGTCCTCTGCTGCCATATGTCCAGTGCTGCTGTATAAGTCCAGTCCAGTGGTGCTGTGTTGTGCTGCATCAGTTCAGTGGTGGTGTATTGTACTGCATCAGTCCAGTCACAGTGATGGTGTCCTCTGCTGCCATATGTCCAGTGCTGCTGTATAAGTCCAGTCCATTGCAGTGGTGCTGTGTTGTCCTGCATCAGTACAGTGGTAGTGTCTTGTGCTGCATCAGTTTAGTCACAGTGATGGTGTCCTCTGCTGCCATATGTCCAGTGCTGCTGTATAAGTCCAGTCCATTGCAGTGGTGCTGTGTTGTCCTGCATCAGTCGGGTGGTGGTGTCCCTGTGCTGCTGTATATGTCCAGTGTTACTGCCGTAAATGTCCAGCGGTACTGCCGTATAAATCCAGTGATACTGCCGTATAATTCCAGTGGTACTGCCATTTAATTATAATTCCAGTGATACTGCCGGATATGTCCAGTGGTACTGCCATATAATTCCAGTGATACTGCCATATATGTCCAGTGGTACTGCCATATAATTCCAGTCATACTGACGTATATGTCCAGTGGTACTCTACTGGCGTATAAATCCAATGATACTGTGGTATACGTCCAGGGGTACTGGCGTATAAATCGAGTGATACTGCAGTATAATTCCAGTGGTACTGGCGTATAAATCCAGGGATACTGCCGTATAAATCCAATCCTGTGATACTGCCATTTAAATCCCGTGGTACTGCCATATAATTCCAGTGATACTGCCATATAATTCCAGTGATACTGCCATATAATTCCAGTGGTACCGGCGTATAAATCCAGTGATAATGCCGTATAAATCCAGTCCAGTGGTACTGCCGTATAATTCCAGTGGTACTGCCGTATAATTTCAGTGATTCTGCCATATAATTCCAGTGATACTTCCATATAAATCCAGTGATACTTCGATATAATTCCAGTGGTACTGGCGTATAAATCCAGTGATACTGCCATATAATTCCAGTGGTACCAGCGTATAAATCCAGTGATAATGCCTTATAAATCCAGTCCAGTGGTACTGCCGTATAATTCCAGTGGTATTGCCGTATAATTTCAGTGATACTGCCGTATAATTCCAGTGATACTTCCATATAATTCCAGTGATACTTCCATATAATTCCAGTGGTACTGGCGTATAAGTCCAGTGATACTGCCATATAAATCCAGTCCAGTGGTACTGCCGTATAACTCCAGTGGTACTGCCGTATCACACCAGTGATACTGCTGTATAATTCCAGTGATACTGCCATATAATTCCAGTGGTAATGGCGTATAAGTCCAGTGATACTGCCATATAAATCCAGTCCAGTGGTACTGCCGTATAATTCCAGTGGTACTGCTGTATAATTCCAGTGATACTGCCGTATAATTCCAGTGGTACTGCCGTATAATTCCTGTGGTACTGGCGTATAAATCCAGTGATACTGCCGTATAAATCCAGTCCAGTTATACTGCCATATAAGTCCAGTGATACTGCCGTATAAGTCCAGTCCAGTGGTGCTGCCATATAAGTTCAGTGGTGCTGTCCTGTGCTGTATATTATTTACTCCAAATAAAAGGGTTATCAATATTTAATCCAAATAATTTTCACAGGGTTTGCCCTGTGTGGTGTAGAGGTACGCTCTCCTGTACCGCATATTGTTATATAACTCCAGAAAACTAATGCAGAACAAAAATTTGTAGGATAAAATAGGAAAGAACCACTTCCTCCTAGTGCTGAAGCTGTGCCACTAGTCATGACATAGATGATGAAATTCAATCAACGTCGTCTGCCAAGGCCGATGCCTAATGTGATAGTAGAGAGCATGTAGAATACAAAAAGCCAAAGTTCAGTAAAAAGACCCCAAAAAATAAATGTAAATGGTCTGAGGAGAAACGTAAACTTGCCAATATGCCATTTACAACACGGAGTGGCAAGTAACGGCTAAGGCCCTGGCCTATGTTCATGACTAGTAGTTCAGCTTCACAAGACGATGGATGCCCTCATCCTCCCACTAGAAAAATGATGAGTTAAGCTGGCAAAAGCATAGCAAAGAATTGTGCGTTCTAAGATGGTATCACAAATCCCCAAGTAGAGTCCAAGTGTGTCAGCGGTTGTGATACCTGAGCTTCCCAACACTGGATGGGAAGAGGTAGCTCCTTCCACCATTTGCATGCCCTCTGCAAATGCTGGAAGTAGCACCCACAGTCCAGTTTCTGATATTCAAATTGAAGATGTCACTGTTAAAGTACACCAAGATGAGGATATGGGTGTTGCTGGTGCTGGGAGGAAGTTGATGATGAGGATTCTGATGGTGATGTGGTTTGTATAAATCAGGCATCGTGGGAGACACCTGTTGTCCGTGGGATGAATAAGCCCATTGTGATGCCTGGGCAAAATACCAAAAAAGCCACCTCTTCTGTGTGGAAATATTTCTCCACAAATCCGGACAACAGGTGTCAAGATGGGTGTTGCCTCTGTCAGTAGGTAGGGATAAGGATGTTAACCACCTAGGAACATCTTCCCTTATACATCACCTGCTGCGCATTCATCAGAAGTCCATGTCAAGTTGTGAAACTTTGGGTAAGAGTGTAAGCAGTCCACTGACACCTAAATCCTTTCTTCCTCTTGTACCCAAACTCCTGCAAGCCACACCAACTCCCTCAACGTCAACTTCCTCCTCAGTCAGGAACATCAGTAGTCCTGCAGGCCATGTCACTGGCAAGACTGAGGAGTCCTCTCCTAACTGGGATTCTTCCGGAGGATCCATGAGTGGTACGCCTACTGCTGCTGTTGTTGCTGCTGGGAGTCGATCATCAGTCGAAGACCACTTGTACTAATTCAACTAAGCAACTGACTGTCCAACAGTCCTTTGTGAGGAAGATGAAATATGACAGCAGTCATCCTTTTGCAAAGTGGATAACTGAGGCCTTGACAGCTATGATGGTGTTAGACGTGCATCCGGTATCCGCCATTAGTTCAGTGGGACTTAGAGAATTGCTTGAGGTAGTGTGTCCCCGGTACCAAATCCCCTCTAGGTTCCACTTCACTAGGCAGGCGTTACCAAGAATGTACAGAGACGTCAGAAAAAGTGTCCTCAGTGTCCTAAAAAATGCAGTTGTACCCACTGTCCACTTAACCACAGACATGTGAACAAGTGGAACAGGGCAGACTAAGGACTATATGACTGTGACAGCCCACTGGGTAGATGTATGGCCTCCCGAAGCAACAACAGCAGCGGCACCAGTAGCAGCATCTCGCAAATGCCAACTCGTTCCTAGGCAGGCTACACTATGTATCACCGCTTTCCGTAAGAGGCACACCGCTGACAACCTTTACGGAAACTGAGGGACATCATTGCACAATGGCTTACCCCAATTAGACTCTCCTGGGGATTTGTGGTATCGGACAACGCCACCAATATTGTGCATACATTACATCTGGGCAAATTCCAGCATGTCCCATGTTTTGCACATACAATTAATTTGGTGGTGCAGAATTTTTTGAAAAAATGACAGGGGCATGTAGGAGATGCTGTCGGTGGCCCAAAAAATTGTGAGACACTTTCGACATTCAGCCACTGGGTGCCGAAGACTGGAGCGCCAGCAAACACTCCTAAACCTGAAGCAAGAGGTGGTAACAAGGTGGAATTCAACACTATATATGCTTCAGAGGATGGAGGAGCAGCAAAAGGCCATTCAAGCCTAAACATCCACCTACGATATAGGCAAAGGAGGGGGAATGCACCTGACTCAAGCACAGTGGAGAATGATTTCCGTGTTGTGCAAGGTTCTCCAACCCTTCGAACTTGCCACACGTGAAGTCAGTTCAGACACTGCCAGCTTGAGTCAGGTCATACCCCTCATCAGGCTTTTGCGGAAGCAGCTGGAGAAATTGAAGGAGGAGCTAAGACGGAGCGTTTCCGCTAAGTATGTGGGACTTGTGGATGGAGCCCTTCATTCGCTTTGCCAGGATTCAAGGGTGGTCAATCTGTTGAAATCAGAGCACTAATTTTTGCCCACCGTGCTCGATCCTAGGTTTAAAGCCTATATTGTATCTCTCTTTCCGACAGACACAAGTCTGCAGAGGTTCAAAGACCTGCTGGTGAGAAAATTGTCAACTCAAGCGGAACGTGACCTGTCAACAGCTCCTCCTTCATTTTCTCCCACAACTGGGGCTGCGAGGAAAAGGTTAAGATTTCCTAGCCCACCCACTGGCGGTGATGCAGGGCAGTCAGGACCGAGTGCTAACATCTGGTCCATACTGAAGGAGCTGCCAACAGTTACTGACATTTCTACTGTCACTGCATATGATTCTGTCACCATTGAAAGAATGGTGAAGGATTATATGAGTGACAGCATCCAAGTAGGCATGTCAGACAGTCTGTACATATACTGGCAGGAAAAAGAGGAAATTTGGATGCCTTTGCACAAACTGGCTTTATTTTACCTAAGTTCCCCCCCCCCCCCCCCCCCCTCCAGTGTGTACTCCAAAAGAGTGTTTAGTGCAGCCGTTAACCTTGTCAGCAATCGGCATAGGAGGTTACTTCCACAGAATTTGGAGAAGATGATGTTTATCAAAATGAATTATAAATTCCTCCGGGAAGACCTTTACCAGCAATTGCCTCCAGAAAGTATACAGGGACCTGTGATGGTGGATTCCAGTGGGGACGAATTAATACTTTGTGAGGAGGAGGATCTACACACTGAAAGGGGTGATGAATCGGAGGATGAGGATGATCTTGCCTCTGCAGAGCCAGTTTGTGCAAGGAGAGATTACATAGTTACATAGTCAGTGATGTTGAAAAGAGGCAAACTGCCCATCAGGTTCAACCTATATTCTGTGTTAATCTATTCATATTATTATGTGCCTGCTGAAGTAATGGCTTAGTACCAAATGAAAACAATGATTCTCACCACTCCCAGATAATGTAATGTCCATATGTTAACTGCTATAGCCTTGGATACATTTACCAGTTAGGAATTTGTCCAATCCGCTTTTAAATACATTTACAGAGTCTACCATTATTACCCTCTCCGGCAGAGAGTTCCAAATCTTTATTGCCCTTACCGTGAAGAGCCATTTCCTATGTTGTGTACAAAATTTCCTCTCCTCTAACCTAAGGCAGTGCCCCATGCGTCCTATATAGAGTTCTTTTAATAAACAAATCCGCTGCTAGCTCCTTGTAATTACCCTTTACATATTTGAAGATATTAATAATGTCTCCTCTTAGACGCCTCTTTTGTAGTGTATACATATTTAACCTAGCAAGCCTTTCCTCGTACTCCAGAGACTATAACCCTTTTATCAGTTTAGTAGCTCTTCTTTGAACTCTTTCTAGTTCCCCGATATCTTTTTTATAATACGGTGCCCAGAACTGAACACAATATTCCAGGTGCGGACGTACCAATGATTTGTACAGTGGCAGGATTACATCCTCGTCCCTTGTCTCTATGGGGGTCATTCCAAGATGATTGTAGCTGGGCTAAATTTAGCACAGCTATGAAAATTCACACTGACATGCGGGGGGACGCCCAGCACAGGGCTATCCCGCACCGCATGTCAGTGCCCTCCCCCCCCACAGAAGTGCAAAGGCATCACAATTCGGCGATGCCTTTGCACTTCAAGAGTAGCTCCCGATCAGCGCAGCTTTAGCGTGCTGGCCTGGATCTACTCATCGCTCCCCAGCCCGCAGTGGCTGCGTGTGATGTCACGCAGCTGCTGCGGCCCGCCCCCTGTTCGGTCCGGCCACGCCTGTGTTAGCCGGACCTCGCCCACGAAACGGCGGCCAAACGCCATAGTTCCGCCCCCCCACCCAGCGACCACCTCTGCTTGTCAATCAGGCAGAGGCGATCGTAGCGGCCCGACGGCCTTCGGCCGTCTGGCTTGCACCGGCACACTGCGGCGCTGGCGCATGCGCAGTTCTGACCCGATTGCACCGCTGCGATAAACTGCAGCGTGTGATCAGGTCAGAATGACCCCCTATGCCCCATTTAATGCACGCAAGCACTTTACTTGCCTTATTTGCTGCACTTTGACTTTGTGTACTGTTATTAAGCCTATTATCTATGAGCACCCCCAAATCTTTTTCCTCCATAGTTACCCCTATATTTTCTCCATCCAGAGTGTAGGATGCATGTGTGGTTTTTTTTCAAAATGCATAACTTTGCAATTGTCTATATTAAACCAGATTCCCCATTTAGACGCCCAGGTTTCCAGTTTAACTAAGTCATTCTGTAAAGACTCCACATCGCCTACTGAATTAATTACCTTACACAGTTTAGTATTATCTGCAAAGATTGATACTGTGCTTTCCAGGCCTATTCCTAGATCATTGATAAATATAGTGAAGAGCAGTGGGCCAAGAACTGACCCTTGTGGTATTCCGCTGACTACTGGTGCCCAACTGGAGAACATCCCATTGACCACTACTCGTTGCACTCTCTTATCCAGCCAATTACTTATCCATGTACAAATAATATAACCTAGACCAAGTTCCCGTAATTTGTTGATCAGTCTCCTATGAGGCACTGTATCGAAGGCTTTTGTAAAATCTAAATACACCTCGTCCACTGCTTTTCCATGGTCAAGATTCTTGCTCACTTCCTCGTAGAAGCTAATTAAATAGATTGATTGCTTCTGTTTTGGTGGGGGCCCAAACAAACATTATGCTACACACTGCAATGCCCCTGATACATTATATCACATACAATGTCTGTGACACATTATGACACACACCGCAATGACCCTGAGACATTATACCACATACCACAATGCTCGTGATATAGTATACAACACACCGTAATGCCTGACACATTATTACAAACACCGCAATGTCCGTGATACATTATGCCACACACTGCAATGACCCTGAGACATTATACCACATATCACAATGCCCGTGATATAGTATACCACACCCCGTAATGCCTGACACATTATGCCACACACCGTAATGCCTGTGACACATTATGACAGAAATCGCAATGCCCGTTATACATTATGCTACACACTGCAATGCCCCTGATACATTATAGCACATATAATGTCTGTGACACATTATGACACACACCGCAATGCCCGTTATACATTATGCCACACACTGCAATGCCCCTGACACATTATAGCACATACAATGTCTGTGACACATTATGACACACACCGCAATGACCCTGAGACATTATATCACATACCACAATGCTTGTGATATAGTATACAACACACCGTAATGCCTGACCCATTATGACACACACATTAAGTGCTACAGTAAGGCTTCTAATTACTTTTAAATTACCTGCTCGTTGCCAGGGGTTTCATGCTCTTGGTTCCATGCACGGTGCCAGGGGTTTTCATGCTCAGGGTGTCATGCTCGTTGCCAGGGGTTTCATGCACTGGGTGTCATGCTCGTTGCCAGGGGTTTCATGCACTGGGTGTCATGCTCGTTGCTAGGGGATAGTGCTTGTTGCTAGGGCTGTGCCACATATGCCCCCAGTGCCAGATATTCCCCCACAGTGCCAGGTACTCACATGCCCCCAGTGCCAAATATAGCCCCCCCCCATGTGTCAGGTACACATATACCCCCCCAGTGTCACATATGCCCCCAGTGCCAGATATTCCCCCACAGTGCCAGGTACTCACATGCCCCCAGTGCCAAATACAGCCCCCTACCCCCCCATGTGCCAGGTACACATATACCCCCCCAGTGCCACATATGCCCCCAGTGCCACATAAGCCCCCCTCCCCCTGTGCCACATATGCTCCCAGTGCCACATGTGCTCCCCCAGTGCCGCCCCCCCCCCCCCCGTGCGCTCCCCCGCTGTTTTGTGTTGGAGGGACACGGAGGGCACAGCGCGCGCCTCTCCTGTGTCCGTCCTGGGTCTCCGGCGGGTCTGTTAAAGGAAGTGCCGGTTCGTGAGCCAATCAGAGCTCACGAATGGCACTTCCTTTATTAGACTCGCCGGAGACCCAGGAGGGAAACAGGAGAGGCGCGCGCTGTGCCCTCCGTGTCCCTCCTTACAGCAGCGGAGGGAAGGAGGAGACCGCAGATTAACATGCGGACGCTCGTCCGCATGTCAATCTGCGCTAAATCAGTGGTGCCCCCACAGCCCTGCGCCCCCAAGCCACTGCGAGGGCAGTAGTTACGCCACTACTGTGATTCAGTTCCAGGTATATCACCTATATAAAGACTCCAGCAGCATTGCCATCACCGTTTCCAGCACTAAGTACTTGCACCTGTACTGTGATTACAGCAGCATTGCCAGCTCAGTGTTTCCAGCATTAAGTACTTGCACATGTACTGTGATTTCAGGAGCAATGTTATCTCTCCAGTGTGTTCTGGAGTGTGTTGCAATTCCCATCCCAGAGCAATTCATCCAGTGTTTACTTGTGTGTACTGCTATTCAGGTTCAAGTTAATCCTTTCCTGCTTTTGTTATCTGTTCAAGTTTGACTCATTGAAGTATATTTTCTATGCCATTCTTCAATAAATATCCCTAAAGATATTATCATCTCTCTGTGTACCTCATGCGCAAGACATACCTACGTCCACCGAGTTTCCTGCACCGTGTGCCTACTACAGAACCTCACATAGATTCAAACTTGGGTTCACAAAATACCAGAGTTCTGACAGATGTGCTCTTTGCAGAGCACATTGAAAAGACAGTCACTCTTACATCGAGAACGTAGAAGAGGCATCACAGACAAGCATGATGCATAAAGGTGCTCTTTTCTCAGCTAAGATAATTGAGATTTATCATTATTCACAAGAAGAGGATGCCTCAAGGATGACAACATTCTCATATTTTTCCTTCTGACGGAGACAGATCTGCAGAACCTTTCTCTTACAAATAGTTCTTATTGAAACTTCTTGACAAAGACATTAAACATACTTTGAAAAGAAGAAACCAGATGACAAGTACACATTTATTTTCTGCGGCATAAAAATTGCTGAGTTTTTTTTTCTTTCTACAGAAATGTCAGAAAATGGAAAACAAAGACATTAATTTATGGAAGTTGGTCTACATGTCTCCTTTTATTACTACAGATATTGCTCTTAGTTTCTAGTGTCTCATGTCAATATACTATGACTTTCAGAATGAAGTATAATTTACAGAGATTTTGGGGGGTCATTCCGAGTTGATCGCTCGCTGCCAATTTTCGCAGCGAAGCGATCAGATGAAAAAAATGGCATTTCTGAGCATGCGTATGCCCCGCAATGCACACACGAGACGTACAGGTACAAAGCTCTTTGTGGCTGTGCTCAGGTTCTAGCGAAGTTTTTCTTCGCACTGGCGCCCGCAAGAAGATTGACAGGAAGGGGGCGTTACTGGTTGTCAACTGACTGTTTTCAGGGAGTGTTTTCAAAAATGCAGGCGTGTCTGAAAAAACGCAGGCGTGGCTGGGCGTTCGCTGGGCGGGTGTATAACGTCAAAGCAAGGACACAAATAGGCTGAAGTGATCGCAAGCGCTGAGTAGGTTCAGAGCTACTCTGAAACTGCACAAACTGTTTTTGTAGAGCTCGGCTGCACATGCGTTCGCACTTTTGCTAAGCTAAAATACACTCCCCAGTGCGCGGCGGCATAGCATTTGCACGGCTGCTAAAACTAGTTAGCGAGCGATCAACTCGGAATGACCCGCTTTGTCCTACCATTTTTGCTTTTCCAAAAACCTCTTCTGTTTTCCCTTCTTTAATAAGGGTTAAGGAAGTAATAAAGAATAGCTTGAACATATTAGATACTATTATAATAAGCATTACTGATACTCCTTTTTCTTTTTTTTCTTTTTTACTTTTTTTATTGAGGTATTATCAAATACAGTACAGGAAAAGATAAACAAGTCATAAACAGAAGTACATGAGTCAGGATCTGTACAGACGTGTTTAGAAATAACAGTTAACAATCGACAAAAAGAGGATCACAACACATAAAATTATGATCGAAGCCTAAGAGTCGTGTCAGAGTGATAAGTAAAAAGCGACACAACAGTAGCATGTAGCATATTTCTGCACAAAGTATTTGATTAATGGAAGCCTTGGAGTTATCAAGAAAAAGCGATCGGTGGATCACCCACAGATGTTTTTGTTAGGTACCATACGGTATTCTGTAAGCTATGGTGGAGTTGTTACCTGACAAAGAGAGTTAGTGTATCTATATAGGATTCCCACCTTGTAAAGAATCGTTCCACCTTCTTTTCTTTTTGTAAAAGTGTTTCCATCCAATCCATCTTAAAGATAAAGTTGAGTTTGGCTAGGAACAGAGGTATTTGAGGAGGTATACTATCCAACCAACCAACCCTGGAGTATAGTGTTTCTTCCCGTTGCACTCAGTGTGAGTAGAAGTTTTTTGCTTTCAGGAGTAATTCATTGCGCAGGGTCGAATATACCCAGAATTGCCCATTTCGGAGTGAATGGAACATGGTTTATCAGTTTGGCTTCCGCGTATCTACGGATTAAATGCCAAAAATACTTGATCATGGGGCAAGCCCATAAACAGTGAAAGATATCAGTTTCCTCTTGATGGCAGCGCAAGCATGCATGGCTCTCTAAGGTACCCATATGATAATGTCTGAGCGATGATAGATATGTGTTGTGGTATGTGTTTAGGAACAGTTCCATATACATGCTGGCTAGCAGGGATTTTTGGGAGTAATGGAGAGCTTTCTCCAAGGTTGGTATCGATAGGGTAGGGAAATAGTGTAACCATTTTGACATACCCCCTGATATTTTAGCATTATCTACAATGTCCCTCAAGACAGTTTAATGAACTGATATGGCTCTACGTTGAGGGGGTGGGATGGTCAGGAGGGAATCTAAAGAATTTTTCCAGTCTTTGTTAGAAAAATGTTGCAATACATGTGACGCGTAAACCCTTAACTGTAAGAAAGCCAGTGGGCATGAACCCACCTCAGGGTGATCAGAGGTCAATTCCATGAAGGTTAGAAGGCGTTCTTGGTCAATAGAGACCAATGGCTGTAAATTGTGGAGACCCGCTGAACTCCACGCAGTGAAAGGATGAGCAGCCATGTCGTCAAGGAAATTGGGATTACGAAGGAAAGGTCAATGCAAGGAGTAATATGTATTAAGGTTCTGTTTATGGCGTAATATATGCCAGAGCCATTTAGTCGACCACAATAGTGGATTTGTCCATATTTTATCTGACACATCGTGATCATGTAGATGGAGAAAACTAGTGAGATCACAGTCTATTAAAAAATGTTGTTCCAAGGACGTGTCAGTGTAAACTGAAGATTTCAAAATCCAATCACGGAGGTGTCGTAATAAAGCTGCATGGTTATAGGTAATAATATCAAGGAAGTTTATTCCACCACTGTGTTTCGGTTGGTGGAGTTTCTTTAAAACGATTCTAGTTCTGGCACCTTTCCAGATAAATTTACGGAATATCGAGTTAATAAGGAGAGAATCAGCTTTAGTCAAAAGTATTGGCAATGATTGGATAGTGTACAATAAACGCAGGATTGCCACCATATTCAGGAGGTTAGCCCTACCCAAAAAAGTTAGCGTCAATCGGCTCCAGGATTGAACATCTCCGGTAAGCACGGCAATCGCCCTTTTAACATTTAGGCTATATAATAAATTCAGATTGCGGGGCAACAGTATGCCCAAATAAGGAATATGGCGTGTTGACCATATGGATGGAAATCGCCTAGCCCAACGGGGATGTCCAACCATAGCACCCAAATCCAATGCGGTGGATTTTTCCATATTGATATATAGGCCTCAGATTGAGCTAAAGAGGCCAATTTTGTTTAAGATAAGAGGGAGGGATATTTCTGGATTGCCTATATAAAGAAGGATGTCATCAGCGAACGCTGAGAGTTTAATTTCTTGATGTCCTAATTTAATGCCGGAAAAAGATTGGTCATTCTGAAGGGATCGTAATACGGGGTCTAGGGCCAGATTAAATAGTAAAGGGGACAGCGGTCAGCCCTGTCGAGTGCCTCTGCCCAACTGAAAACGAGGTCCTACAATACCATTAAGCAACAAGGATGCTGAAAGATTGTGATAAAGATAATGAATTAGGTCAGTAAACCCTGTGTTAAAGTCCCGTTTCTCCAGTGCTGTAAACAAATGCGGCCATAAAATCATATCAAATGCTTTATGTATATCAAGACTTAAAAGCATATTTGCAACATCAGGCGTATTAGTTGCCATTGCAACTGCCGCTATCGCCATTCTGATTGCTTTAATGGCATGGTGACCTTGGACAAATCCCACTTGTTGGTCCGTCAGTAGGTGGGGGAGAATAGTTTGCAGATGCGAGGCCATAATTTTAGCCAGGAGCTTGTAGTCAACATTTAATAAACTGATTGGTCTATAGGATGTGATGAGAGTGGGGTCTTTGTCAGGTTTAGGCAGAAGGATTATGTGAGCGGTGTTGAAGGTCGGGTACGATATTTTGTGGTCCTGAATACTTCTAAATAATTCTAGGATAGCGGGAGTAATATGGGGTTGGAGCATGTGGTAGTACTCTCCAGAGAAGCCGTCAGGGCCAGGCGATTTACCATGGGGGAGGTTAGATATGGCGGTGTTAAGTTCCTCCATGGTAATGTCACCCACTAAAATATCCCTCTGTTCCACGGTCAATTTAGGTAATAATGTTTCAGTAAAGAAAGCATCTTGTAACGTAGTGTCCACAGGCAAAGAATGGAAGAGAGCCTCAAAATGCGTATGGAAATGCGAGACAATATCTCTGGACTTAGTGAGCACAGCGCCAGTGAAGGGGTGTTTTAAAGAGGTAATAGGGGATCTAGACTTAAACGGTTTGGAAAGGGAGGCTAAAAGTTTAACCGCTTTATTCCCCCAGCGATAAAATCTGTGTTTCGTGTATTCTAAGGAGTATCGAGCTTGGGTAGCCAAGTGTGTTTCAAGGAGCTGTCTAATTTGTTTGAATGTGGCCAATGTCTCCTCAGAGGGATGCAGTGTGTATTGTAAAAATTAGTCCTGAACTGTTGTTTTGAGATTGTTATATTCGGAAGTGGCCTCTTTCTTTTTCCGGGAAACGTAACTAATGATGTGTCCCCACCTCACTGCTTTAGAAGTTTCCCAAAAAAGGTCCGGACGGTCCCAATGCTCCAGATTATCGTCTACATAGTTAGTCCAGTGTTGTGTAAAATAAGATTTAAAATCATCTGATTGGGCTAAATAATAGGGGAATCACCAGATACTGTCGGTAGGATGCATCTTCGGATGAGAAAGGGCTAGAGACACTGGAGCATGATCCGAGATAAGAAAATCATGGATATCAACTCGTCTGACGGTTGTCATTATGTCAACTGAGATGTAAATCTTGTCTATTCTGGAGAGAAAGCCATGGGTTAAGGAAAAGTGCATGTGGGTCCTATCCGATGAGTTCAGTAAACACCAAGGGTCAGAAAGGTTTAAGTCATGTCTAAAGGCAGTAAGGTGGCGGTATGTTGTGTTCATAAGTCGAGGGGGTGAGGGGGATTTGTCTAGGGAAGGATCTTCTACCATATTGAAGTCCCCACCAAGTATTAGGGGGTAATTGTGCCGGCTTTGCAAAAGATGCCCTAGGTCTTGAAGGAAATGGTGTGTGTTCAGGTTTGGGGCATAGATATTAACAAGGGTATATTTAGTAAAATATAACTCAGCATCCATAATTATATAACGGCCATCAGGATTTATAGATTGCGAGAGGATGGATAGTGGGAGTCCCTTTTTAAAGAGAATAGCAACCCCTCGTGCCTTCCGTCTATAGGGAGCTGAGACACATGTGCCAAGCCAGGCAGCTTTTATTGAGCTCTCCGTAGAGATCTAATGCATCTCTTGAAGATATACTATGTCGGGGTGAAGGCGTTTAAGGTGGGTAATAACCCTTTTGCGCTTAATAGGTATGTTTAGCCCACCAACATTCCAGGACAGGATCTGTAAAGGATTCAGGGGGAGGGAGGTAACAGAATCAGGTTGGGGATGACATGGCTACTCACCCTCCCCGAGGGGGAGATCAGGCTGCAGTTGAGATCCTATGCATTGAAAGGGTGTCGAAAGAGCAAAGTGTTCATCACTGCTCACAGGCTTCAGAGTACAATGAAAAGACAATAAAATTAATACATACATATTAAGAAAACAGAATAAAGACGATAACAAGTTCAAGGGTTTGCATTGACCAAACCTAAGTATGTGGAAATACCTCAAAACAACATTTTCAATAATTTTCCTAACCACCAAACAGAACGTGGGCACCATCTATTATTTATAGGTGCGCACAAAGCAAAAAATAAAATATAAAAGAGAAGAAGAAGGAAAAAAAAAAAGGGGAAAAAAACAAATATGAGGGCATGCAGCCCTCTGAGGGCTCAAAAAACAAAGAGATTTCTATCCTGGCCTATGTGGGAATTATCCCTAAACTTTAGTCAAAGTCAGAAAGGTTCAGTTGTTGGGGGGGGAGTTACGAGACATGAAGCGGGCCGTGGCCACAGCAGGGTCCGTGAAAAATAAAGGGTCTGTGAAAAATAAATGGGTGCCATTCACCAGAACCCTCTGTTTAGCTGGGTATAGCAGGGCAAAACGGATTTTGCTATTATGTAAGTAGGTGCAAATCTCAGAAAATTTCCAGTGTTTCTGGGATCCCATGACTGAAAAATCATGAAAAATCAAGATTTTATTACCTTGAATTATCAGTTCCCCATGTCTGCGGTAAACAGACAGAATTGCCTCCTTGGTACTATAGTCCAGGTAGTGTGCTAGCACTGGTCGGGAATGATGTCTAGTGCCTTCCTAGAGTGTCCTTTCAGCATGAGGGAGATCAATGTCAGTCAAGATACCCAGGGCTGAAAGTAAATCATCAGTAAGGGTAGTGAGGTTCGGCCCAGTCACTGATTCAGGGATCCCCACAAACCAAAGGTTATTTCAGCGGGATCTGTTTGCGAGATCATCCACCCTCTTCAATAACTGTTGTGTTAACTTATGGGATTTTAGCTCAGATTGACAGGACTGAACTTGGTCTTCAGCTTCCCCCACCCTTCATTCCAATGCTACTATGTGGGAGGCATGACAGTCAATGCCTAGAGTGTCCTTTCAGCATGAGGGAGATCAATGTCAGTCAAGATACCCAGGGCTGAAAGTAAATCATCAGTAAGGGTAGTGAGGTTCGGCCCAGTCACTGATTCAGGGATCCCCACAAACCGAAGGTTATTTCAGCGGGATCTGTTTGCGAGATCATCCACCCTCTTCAATAACTGTTGTGTTAACTTATGGGATTTTAGCTCAGATTGACAGGACTGAACTTGGTCTTCAGCTTCCCCCACCCTTCATTCCAATGCTACTATGCGGGAGGCATGACAGTCAATGCGGGTCAGGCCAGCCTCCAACCTCGTTTGGAGACTCTCAAACCTCTTGTCCATAAGGGGCATAATGAAGTCCGAAATGTCCCTTGCAGTGAGGGGAGCAGACCTCTCCCCCTGTGTTTCCGAGGAGTCAGAGGCAGAATGAGACGGAGAGGGCGGGGTCGATTTTTGAGAGGGGGCCTTATTTTTGCCAGTTTTATGAGAGGAAGTGTGTTTAGGAGGCATGGTCTTATCAACAAATTTATCTATAACCATCTGAAAAGGGAATGAATGTATTGTTACAGAGATAGATAATAATAAGCGGTTGTAATATACAGTAAAGAAAATATGGGTAGGACACAATGGTAAAATGTTAAAACATATAAGTCGTCCGAAGAAGGGGTTGCATACAGAGGGGCATGTGAATCACATTCTACACCTTAGAAAAGTCAAGTGAAAGGGGGCATGGAAGGGATGGCTGCTGGTGGCCGAACACAGAGGGCGGGTGAGTTAGAAGAAAAAAGCGTTTTGGTAACACTATGGGTTAAAACAACATGTAAAGCACAAATGCCAGTGTTCAAATAGATTAGATAATAAGTAATATACAGTTGAAGGTATCCAAAAATATATATGAAATCACAGAAACAAAATGCACACAATATAAATACAATGAGAACAGGAAATAGAAATGAATATTGGCTGTGGATGGACAATCAAGTCCAAATATAATAACTGCTGGTAAGTGGGCCATGTTGAGAGGCAGATTGCGGCAACAGGGAAGGGGGGGGGTACCAGTCAGGTATTGTGTTGAAGCTGGATCGCTGGTATAAGGGGTTCAGAGACTGGTAAGGACTGTAAGTGGATTAGTAGTGATAGGCAGTTGATATCCTCTGGAAAGGACAGCAGGGCAGCATCCAAACTATATTACAACAGTTCCACATATGGAGATGAACTGGTCTGGTTAGGACAGAGGGGCGGTGAGAAATAATGATATGGGGAGCGGTGGAGATCAGGTGCACTGTGAACGGCTCTAGCAGCAGGGGGCAGGTTCAGCACCGGAACCAGGCAGAGAAGAGGAGAAGGGAATGAGAGGGAGGGTAAATAGAAGGCATGGAATGGAAAGAAGCTAATGGGGGGCAGGGATAACACAAAAGGAGGGTAAGGAATCAAGGATGGGAGAGGGTGAAAATGTGAAGAGGGGTTAATATAGAAAGGGAGTAACAGACAGTGTTAATACCGAGGTACCCATTGCCGGGGGTCTGGAGAGGCACCAGGAACTCCTGCCACTCTGTATCCCCAGATAGTGGCTGTCGCTTTCTCAGGCAAGTGATGAGTGACATAACAGGGCAGAAGGAATCACCAATGCTGTGTGCAAGCAAGGAGGTTGGATAGGAGATCCCACCATGCAGGCTTGCCAAGAATCTTAGTAACTAGGGTGGTGGGGGTGCTCCCCACCTGTCAGCTCCTTTCCTCACCGAGCGGTAGCCCTCCAGGAGACACATCCCAGGAGGCAGGCTTCAGCGGGACTAAGCAGAAAGAGACAGGGCGCTGCAGGGATCAGTCACCGCAGCTCTCCCACAGGGCTGAATGTACTAAGAGCCACGGCACCTCCTCTCCCCGGTCACACAGCAGCAGCCGGGTAGAGGCGCACACAGCCCCAGAGTGCAGAGAGCAGGCAGAGAAGGCAGGTGAACCGCATCCCTCAGTCCCACCAGCAGTACACACATGAGCAGCAGGTTAGGGTGCACGGCTGGAGCACTGCGGTCATCAGCCAGAGACACTCTTGCCGCAGTGATGAGAGACGGAAGAGCAGCCAGCTGTCTTCTGGTAGAGGGAATCCACGGCGGGCAGATGATCAGTTGTTGCCGCTTGCTCCAGCTCCACGTCCTCAGCTCCGGCATTAGAGAGCAGCCCAGGACAGCCGTGTTTTCGATCCCAGCATGTAGGGAATCGCACCAGGGCAGCAGACAAACGGGTGCAGTTAAGAAGGGCAATTACAGCCACACACTAAGCCGATCCTGGATTCGTCTGTGTAGGGCTGAGTGGCATAGTGGGTATGCGGCAGCCCTGGTAGGGGCCTGACTCCGGGGAACCAAGTATACAACCAGTTCACCACCTCAAGAAAGGTACCGTTGGATACTGTTCGATATGAGAGAGATAGCCCTGTATAGAATTTTTTATTAAATAGGCTAAGATGATGTGGATGGCAATGGATAGAGCTGAAGAGATCAGAGCTCCACTAAAATGCAGCCATCTTAGATGCGCCACCCACCGGAGGTTGATACTCGTTATCTTTACAGATTGGCGCTGTTACTTATAAAGTCTCTAGCGCTATACAATTAGACTCATTTTGACTTTGGTCATGAAATCTGGACACAATATCCAAGAACAACACATTTATTTGTGGGCATGCATTATATATAGCACATTTCTCTGTCCTCATATCTCTGAGATGCAGCGTTATTCTGATTAACTGAAATTCTTTGATAACAAATTCAGAAGCATATGACTAATTTTGTAGACACACTGGTAGTGTGATCTTAATTATTGTTAAGAACAACCTTATGCCAGGAAAATCTACAGTCAGCAGTTGGATGCATTCTTGTCTTGTGAAGGCATGCGACTCCAAAGGGCAGATTAAATTACAGTAAATGCGGAAGCCAATGTAGTATCTTGGTGCATTACCTCTCAGAAGGTTCATTCTGCTTGCAGCTTATGGAGGTGTGAACAGAATCAGCCTACCTACTGTAGCTGGCAGGGAACAGATGAGCTAGCAATTACAATTGCCAGCTTTTGTGTAAATTGAATTAGAGTGTAAAGGTGACTTCAAGCCATATTATATATATATATATATATATAGTTTTTGTGACTTTAAGCCATACTCTACAACTTCACCATTTCAAATTTAGATTTTATGAATCATTTTCTAAAAGTAGAAGCTTAGTGTTTATGACCACACTTGAAGTACTGTAAACTGGACCTTGATGATTATTTTATATATTCTTATTGCTCTCTCAGCACTATACAATGACAATAAATAATGTATTTGCATAATAATCCATACCTGCTGTATAATGTTCTTGTTTGTAAAACACAAACAATCTCTGCAGCAATAAGCAAATGATATATAAAAAGAAGACACATACAAGACTGATGAAGTTGCTGCAAGTATATTACAGTGTCAGAGGTATATTTACTAAAATGCGGGTTTGTAAAACACAACCAATCTCTGCAGCAATAAGCAGTTGGGAAAACAAATGATATATAAAAAGAAGACACATACAAGACTGATGAAGTTGCTGTAAGTATATTACAGAGTCAGGAGTATATTTACTAAAATGCAGGTTTTTAGAAGTGGAGATGTTGCCCGTAGCAACCAGTGAGATGCTACCTTTTGATTTCTCTATAGAGAGGGTGCATGATGAGGTCAGGTATGTATGTCATGAGGAAGTCAGGCATACATAGGTACGAGCTGGTAAGGCTTCAAAGCTGAACATGAGTAGCTTGAATTGGGTTTTGTAGGTAATAATTATGAGTGACAGCAATAGACACTTAGGGAAAGAGTAGGAAACTATTTAGATTTTTCACTGTAGATTTTTTTGTTGTGTATTACAACAATATAAATTAGAGTTTTGTAATAATTTAGGCTTGTCTGTTCAATTTGCCGACTTGATACAAGCTTTTATGACTTTAATAACATGATCTATTGTTATTTTTTAAATTTGATTCATCACTTCAGAGTGCAATTATCCTGGACATAACACCCAACATTGGCCATTATTTCTAGTACATAATAATCAATCCTTTATCAAGTCCTTTATTAAACAACAATGAGTGCATGTAAATTTTAATATACTTATTGTAGATATCTTTTTGTGCTACAGTATGTTCTGGAACTTTGTTATATTTTGTTTTGCAGTAATGCTGTGTGGGTTATGTGGATATTCAGATTTCTACAAACTAGAATGGATGAATAAAATTATCAGCTGGCAGGATCCTGTAAGTGGCTGCTTTGGTTATATAGGTAAGATTTATGTGCAAATCAGTTCATCCATATGCTTAATTTTGTTAATGTTATAGCGCTGCAGTGGAAATCCAGAAACAATTATCTCTTATTGTTATCATTTCTGTGTTAAGAATTAATCTTTTGGTAGAGTGTTTCTGAGAAAATTAATAATCATTGAGCTACTATGGAGATGATCAGACCTACAATTTAACCAATCATGTTTATAATTGTATTTTGATTAAAAGGCAATGTCATGTTAATTACTTTAATTCATGAAGTCATTACAATTTCTCATTTAAATATTTGGCCTAAACGCAAATGTCTGCCGTGATTTCAAGTGGTCAAACAGGAAAGCTTAGAATGACACTCTCACTAGAAACTAAACCATAAGCAGAGTCATGTGATGCTTAGTATGCTAGAACATTTAAAACACAAAAAAAAAAAAAGAATATGTCTTCCGATTTAAATGCAAAACGTGTATACAATTAGCAACATAGATAATGCATAGATGATTACATGAACAGAAAAATACCTGAACATATAACTACATCTAGTAAACTCAATCTATACGAAATGGTGTATGCATTGGAACTTTTGTATGCAACTTACAGCAATTAAGGATGATTAAGAGTTGTATGCACCTCAGGGTGTGTTATAGGTAGGCAACTGGGAAATTGCATGTGCCATAGTCGTGTTGTGGGTGTGTGCCTTAGGGGTATATTCAATTGGTGTCGAAAACTGCCGTCTGTCGAAAAGGTGGCAGTATTCGATCTATTCAATGCTTTTTGACAAGTCGAGGCATTCAACTTGTCGAAAAGCACGTGGATCGGCGGAATAGCTACAGATCCACGTGCTTGTATCGAAAACGGGGCCAAAACCGAAGGTTTTAGCCCCCTTTTCGACCATCTCAGTCTGACATCAAAAGATGTCGGACTGAGAAGCGGACCCAGAGGAGGAGAGGGGGCGAGCCGCAGGGAGACGGGGGGGACAGGCGGAGGGCATACAGGGGAGATCAGCGCTACAGTAGCGCTGCAGCTGGATGTTACACAGCCACCCGACCTCACGGCAGCTTCCACCCGGCTCCAGCACTCTTGCTGGAGCTGGGTGGACACTGCCGTGAGGTCGGGTGGCTGGGTGACATCCTGCTGCAGCGCTACTGTAGCGCTGATCTCCCCTGTATGCCCGCCGGCTGTCCCCCCGCGGTTCGCCCCCCTTCTCCTCCTCTGCGTCCCATCTCAATTCAACTTGAAAAAGTCGAATTAAGATGAGATTGAATAGGGGTTGTCGGATCCATTCCGACAAATACATGTCGGAATGGATCCAACTTTATTTGAATATACCCCTTAGTGATGTTGTTGGTGGGTATAAGGAATTGCAGGCTAGTCAGTGTTCAGGAAGAGTGCCCTGCACTACGCCTGTCATTACCCACAAAGCACTAGGATCCTAGACTGCCAGAGCCTTCACCTCCAACCCTTATGTGATTTACAACAAGAAAAAATACCTCCCAGCGCTATTTTTATAAAGTATTCTACTGACACTAACTACCATAACACATTTTATATCTGTGTGAGGTTATCTTGAATAAGAATCTAAAACTACTTCGTTCTTAAATACCAAGTATTTTTTCTTTATTGGTAAACAATTTAATTGAAAAATAGTGCAATACTTTTCCTTCTCAACATTAAAATTTACATATAATAGATTTAAAAATTTAGTGAATCCTAATACCGGTATACTAACATAAAACATAACATAACACATACACATGTAAACATATATTTCTCCGGTGATACGCCTCTGCGATTTACTTACTAATAATACCGTGTGGGTCTGCCGGCAGACACCCAATGCTCACACACACTGTGCCAGAAAAGCCCTAAGTAAGTTCATAGCAATTTTGCCAGCAGCTTACAGGTAATTTTTGGACTTGCTAATTAAAAGCTTATCAACGGACATTGCTTTTGGAGTATATACAGGATGTGTTTATGTCACTGTGGAAAATAACATCCCACCTGTTCTTACAGAAGACCCACACGGTATTATTAGTGAGTAAATCGCCGAGGCGTATCACCGGAGAAATATATGTTTACATGTGTATGTGTCATGTTATGTTTTATGTTAGTATACCGGTATTAGGATTCACTAAATTTTTAAATCTATGATATGTAAAATAAGATTTTACTTACCGATAAATCTATTTCTCGTAGTCCGTAGTGGATGCTGGGACTCCGTCAGGACCATGGGGAATAGCGGCTCCGCAGGAGACATGGCACAAAATTTAAAAGTTTGACCACTAGGTGGTGTGTACTGGCTCCTCCCCCTATGACCCTCCTCCAAGCCTCAGTTAGGATACTGTGCCCGGACGAGCGTACACAATAAGGAAGGATTTTGAATCCCGGGTAAGACTCATACCAGCCACACCAATCACACCGTACAACTTGTGATCTGAACCCAGTTAACAGTATGACAAACGTAGGAGCCTCTGAACAGACGGCTCACAACAATAACAACCCGATTTTTTTTGTAACAATAACTATGTACAAGTATTGCAGACAATCCGCACTTGGGATGGGCGCCCAGCATCCACTACGGACTACGAGAAATAGATTTATCGGTAAGTAAAATCTTATTTTCTCTGACGTCCTAGTGGATGCTGGGACTCCGTCAGGACCATGGGGATTATGCCAAAGCTCCCAAACGGGCGGGAGAGTGCGGATGACTCTGCAGCACCGAATGAGAGAACTCCAGGTCCTCCTTAGCCAGGGTATCAAATTTGTAGAATTTTACAAACGTGTTCTCCCCTGACCACGTAGCTGCTCGGCAGAGTTGTAATGCCGAGACCCCTCGGGCAGCCGCCCAAGATGAGCCCACCTTCCTTGTGGAATGGGCCTTGACAGATTTAGGCTGTGGCAGGCCTGCCACAGAATGTGCAAGTTGAATTGTGCTACAAATCCAACGAGCAATCGTCTGCTTAGAAGCAGGAGCACCCAGCTTGTTGGGTGCATACAGTATAAACAGCGAGTCAGATTTTCTGACTCCAGTCGTCCTTGAAATATATATTTTCAATGCTCTGACAACGTCCAGCAACTTGGAATCCTCCAAATCGCTAGTAGCCGCAGGCACCACAATAGGCTGGTTCAGGTGAAACGCTGAAACCACCTTAGGCAGAAAGTGAGGACGCGTCCGCAGTTCTGCCCTGTCCGAATGGAAAATCAGATATGGGATTTTATACGATAAAGCCGCCAATTCTGACACTCTCCTGGCTGAAGCCAGGGCCAGTAGCATGGTTACTTTCCATGTAAGATATTTCAAATCCACCGATTTGAGTGGCTCAAACCAATGGGATTTGAGAAAATCCAAAACTACATTAAGGTCCCACGGTGCCACTGGGGGCACAACCGGGGGCTGTATATGTAGTACTCCTTTTACAAAAGTCTGGACTTCAGGAACTGAAGCCAATTCTTTCTGGAAGAAAATCGACAGGGCCGAAATTTGAACCTTAATGGAACCTAATTTGAGGCCCATAGACAATCCTGTTTGCAGGAAATAAAGGAATCGACCCAGTTGAAATTCCTCCGTCGGGGCCTTCCTGGCCTCACACCACGCAACATATTTTCTCCAAATGCGGTGATAATGTTGTGCAGTCACCTCCTTCCTGGCTTTTACCAGGGTAGGGATGACCTCTTCCGGAATGCCTTTTTCCCTTAGGATTCGGCGTTCAATCGCCATGCCGTCAAACGCAGCCGCGGTAAGTCTTGGAATAGACACGGTCCCTGCTGAAGCAGGTCCCGTCTTAGAGGTAGAGGCCACGGATCTTCCGTGAGCATCTCCTGAAGTTCCGGGTACCAAGTTCTTCTTGGCCAATCCGGAGCCACGAGTATCGTTCTTACTCCCCTTTGCCGTATAATTCTCAGTACTTTTGGTATGAGAGGCAGAGGAGGAAACACATACACTGACTGGTACACCCATGGTGTTACCAGAGCGTCTACAGCTATTGCCTGAGGGTCTCTTGACCTGGCGCAATACCTGTCCAGTTTTTTGTTGAGGCGGGACGCCATCATGTCCACCATTGGTCTTTCCCAATGGACCACAATCATGTGGAAGACTTCTGGATGAAGTCCCGACTCTCCCGGGTGCAGATCGTGTCTGCTGAGGAAGTCTGCTTCCCAGTTGTCCACTCCCGGGATGAACACAGCTGACAGTGCTAACACATGATTTTCTGCCCAGCGGAGAATCCTTGCAGCTTCTGCCATTGCCCTCCTGCTTCTTGTGCCGCCCTGTCTGTTTACGTGGGCGACTGCCGTGATGTTGTCCGACTGAATCAACACCGGCTGACCCTGAAGCAGAGGTTTTGCCAGGCTTAGAGCATTGTAGATTGCTCTTAGCTCCAGTATATTTATGCGAAGAGACGTCTCCAGGCTTGACCACACGCCCTGGAAGTTTCTTCCCTGTGTGACCGCTCCCCAGCCTCTCAGGCTGGCATCCGTGGTCACTAGGACCCAGTTCTGTATGCCGAATCTGCGGCCCTCTAACAGATGAGCACTCTGCAACCACCATAGCAGAGACACTCTTGTCCTTGTGGACAATTTTATCCGCTGATGCATCTGCAGATGCGATCCGGACCATTTGTCCAGCAGATCCCACTGAAAAGTTCGTGCATGGAATCTGCCGAATGGAATCGCTTCGTAAGAAGCTACCATTTTTCCCAGGACTCTTGTGCATTGATGCACAGATACTTTTCCTGGTTTTAGGAGGTTCCTGACTAGATCGGATAACTCCCTGGCTTTCTCCTCCGGAAGAAATACCTTTTTCTGAACAGTGTCCAGAATCATCCCTAGGAACAACAGACGTGTCGTCGGGATCAGTTGGGATTTTGGAAAATTCAGAATCCACCCGTGTTGTTGGAGCACTACTTGGGTTAGTGCTACTCCGACCTCCAGCTGTTCTCTGGATCTTGCCCTTATCAGGAGATCGTCCAAGTAAGGGATAATTAAGACGCCTTCTCTTCGAAGAAGGATCATCATTTCGGCCATTACCTTGGTAAAGACCCGGGGTGCCGTGGACAATCCAAACGGCAGCGTCTGAAACTGATAATGACAGTTTTGGACCACGAACCTGAGGTACCCTTGGTGTGAAGGACAAATTGGAACATGAAGGTAAGCATCCTTGATGTCCAAGGACACCATAAAATCCCCTTCTTCCAGATTCGCTATCACTGCTCTGAGTGACTCCATCTTGAACTTGAATTTTTGTATGTACAGGTTCAGAGATTTTAGATTTAGAATCGGTCTTACCGAGCCGTCCGGCTTCGGTACCACAAATAGCGTGGAGTAATACCCCTGTCCCTGTTGTAGGAGGGGTACCTTGACTATCACCTGCTGAGAATACAGCTTGTGAATGGCCTCCAATACCGTCGCCCTGTCGGAGGGAGACGTTGGCAAAGCAGACTTTAGGAAACGGCGAGGAGGGGACTTCTCGAATTCCAACCTGTTACCCTGAGATACTACCTGCAGGATCCAGGGGTCCACCTGCGAGTGAGCCCACTGTGCGCTGAAATGTTTGAGGCGACCCCCCACCGCCCCTGAGTCTGCTTGTAAGGTCCCAGCGTCATGCTGACGCCTTTGTAGAAGCCGGGGAGGGCTTCTGCTCCTGGGAAGGAGCTGCTTGTTGCAGTCTCTTACCCTTTCCTTTGCCTCGGGGCAAATAGGAATGTCCTTTTGCTCGTTTGTTCTTATAGGAACGAAAGGACTGTGGCTGAAAAGCCTGCGGCTTTTTCTGCTGGGAGGTGACCTGGGGTAAAAAGGTGGATTTTCCGGCCGTTGCCGTGGCCACCAGATCCGATAGACCGACCCCAAATAATTCCTCCCCCTTATACGGCAATACTTCCATATGTCGTTTGGAATCCGCATCACCTGACCACTGGCGTGTCCATAAACTTCTTCTGGCAGATATGGACATCGCACTTACTCTTGATGCCAGAGTGCAAATATCTCTCTGTGCATCTCGCATATAAAGAAATGCATCCTTTAACTGCTAGTCAGTAAAATACTGTCCCTATCCAGGGTATCAATATTTTCAGACAGTGACTCCGACCAAGCCACGCCAGCACTGCACATCCAGGCTGAGGCGATTGCTGGTCTCAGTATAACACCCGTATGTGTGTATATACTTTTTAATGTATTCTCCAGCCTCCTATCATCTGGATCCTTGAGGGCGGCCGTATCAGGAGACGGTAACGCCACTTGCTTTGATAAGCGTGTGAGCGCCTTATCCACCCTAGGAGGTGTTTCCCAGCGCGCCCTAACCTCTGGCGGGAAAGGGTATAATGCCAATAACTTCTTTGAAATTAGCAGTTTTCTATCTGGGGTAACCCACGCTTCATCACACACTTCATTCAGTTCCTCTGATTCAGGAAAAACTATCGGTAGTTTTTTCACACCCCACATAATACCCCTTTTTGTGGTACTTGCAGTATCAGAGATATGCAAAGCCTCCTTCATTGCCGTGATCATATAACGTGTGGCCCTACTGGAAAATACGTTTGTTTCTTCACCGTCGACACTGGATTCAGTGTCAGTGTCTGGGTCTGTGTCGACTGACTGAGGTAAAGGGCGTTTTACAGCCCCTGACGGTGTCTGAGACGCCTGGACAGGTACTAACTGGTTTGCCGGCTGTCTCATGTCGTCAACCGACTTTTGTAGCGTGCTGACACTATCCCGTAATTCCATAAACAAAGCCATCCATTCTGGTGTCGACTCCCTAGGGGGTGACATCACCATTACAGGCAATTGCTCCGCCTCCACGCCAACATCGTCCTCATACATGTCGACACACACGTACCGACACACAGCAGACACACAGGGAATGCTCTGATAGAAGACAGGACCCCACTAGCCCTTTGGGGAGACAGAGGGAGAGTTTGCCAGCACACACCCAAGCGCTATAAATATATATAGGGACAACCTTAATAAGTGTGTTCCTTTTATAGCAGCTCAAATATTATAAATATCGCCAATAAGTGCCCCCCCTCTCTGTTTTTACCCTGTTTCTGTAGTGCAGTGCAGGGGAAAGTCCTGGGAGCCTTCCTCGCAGCGGAGCTGGGCAGGAAAATGGCGCTGTGTGCTGAGGAGAATAGGCCCCGCCCCCTTTTCGGCGGGCTTCTTCTCCCGGTTTTTTTGGAACCTGGCAGGGGTTAAATACATCCATATAGCCCCAGGGGCTATATGTGATATATTTTAGCCAGAATAGGTATATTACATTGCTGCCCAGGGCGCCCCCCCCAACGCCCTGCACCCTCAGTGACCGCTGGTGTGAAGTGTGCGGAGAGCAATGGCGCACAGCTGCAGTGCTGTGCGCTACCTCATGAAGACTGAGACGTCTTCTGCCGCCGGTTTCTGGACCTCTTCTCTATTCGGCATCTGCAAGGGGGTCGGCGGCGCGGCTCCGGTGACCCATCCAGGCTGTACCTGTGATCGTCCCTCTGGAGCTAGTGTCCAGTAGCCTAAGAAGCAAATCCATCCTGCACGCAGGTGAGTTCACTTCTTCTCCCCTAAGTCCCTCGTTGCAGTGAGCCTGTTGCCAGCAGGACTCACTGAAAATAAAAAACCTAACAAACTTTTTCTAAGCAGCTCTTTAGGAGAGCCACCTAGATTGCACCCTGCTCGGACGGGCACAAAAACCTAACTGAGGCTTGGAGGAGGGTCATAGGGGGAGGAGCCAGTACACACCACCTAGTGGTCAAACTTTTAAATTTTGTGCCCTGTCTCCTGCGGAGCCGCTATTCCCCATGGTCCTGACGGAGTCCCAGCATCCACTAGGACGTCAGAGAAATTTTAATGTTGAGAAGGAAAAGTATTGCACTATTTTTAAATTAAATTGTTTACCAATAAAGAAAAAATACTTGGTATTTAAGAACGAAGTAGTTTTAGATTCTTATTCAAGATAGCCTCGCACAGATATAAAAATGTGTTCTGGTAATTAGTGTTGGTAGAATACTTTATAAAAATAGCGCTGGGAGGTATTTTTTCTTGTTGTAAATCACATACTGAGGAAAACGTGGATTTCCTTTTCATCCTCCTTAGCAGCTGACCATATTAAGTACAGCGATAAGCGCAGCCCTCTATCACCAGTTTACAACAACCCTTATGCACTACTGCAAATGCACATCCATGTCTTCAGGTCATCCTACATAGAGGAAAATCCCAGAGAGTCTCGATAATGGAGAAATGCCATTATTCTGGCCAATGACCCTCCATGTTCCATTGTATCACCAACACTACACCACTACATATATATATGCCAACAGAGCCATAACTAGACATTTTGGTGCCCTGTGCCAGAAAGAACATTGGTGTCGGCAAATAGACTCTGTTGGAGATGGAGAATAGGAGGACAGACACTATCTGCTCCCTGCTGCAATGCATAGTAGAAGCGGCGCACTTGGCAGAGAAGGAACTTAGCAGTGGGGGCACTTACAGAATTCGATGGTGGTGGCCAGTTCCACCCACAGGGCATCTGCGCTCTGTGCAGTGGCACCAGCTGCATCACCCTATCTACAGCCCTGCTAGCAATGTCCTCTATAGTAAGCATTCCTGTACTGTGCTGTAGATGGATTGGGAATCCAGAAAGGGCAATCCCTCTATATCAATAACAGTCCTTCAGCAGATGAAGTAGAGAATCACCCAGGTGACAGAGCAGCTTCTTTCCCTGAATCAGTGCTGGGATATGAATGTGACCTCTGGAGTGCGCTTCTGGAACCTAGTGCAGTTGGAGAGCAGCCAGCTGTCAGCAGCACCCAGCCTCTAGAACCCAAAGGTCGGGCTGCATGGGTGACCGAGCCACAAACCACATAAGAGACAGCTGTAGACTGTCCAATCCTGCCAGAGGCAGTCACTACCTGCTACCTCTGCAGTGTATAGTAGTAGCGGTTCACCCGGCAGAGAAGGAGCCGGGCGCACCACTACTACATAGTAACATGGTTATTGAGGTTGAAAAAATACAAAATGTCCATCTAGTTCAACCTTTTTTTATCATTCTTACACTAATCTGTTTTTAACACTATTTTCCTATACTGACCCAGATGAAGTTAAGTTATTAAGTCTAACTAACACTTTAAATCATGCTTTTTCTAAAATACACTCACTTTAATTGCTATATGCTTGGATATTTCTTTCAGTTAGGAATTTATTTAATCCATTTTTAAACATATTGATTAAGTCCTCCATTACTACCTTCTCAGGCAGTGAATTCCAAATCCTTAGTGCTCTTACTGTGAAGAATCCTTTCCTCCTTTCCTTCGTTGGGTATAAAATCTCCTCTCCTCTAACCTCAGACGGTGTCCACGTGTCCTGTGTAGAGATTTTTCAATAAACAAATCTCCTGATAGATCCTTGTATTGTCCCTTTATATATTTGTAAATATTAATAATGTCTTAATAATGTCTCTTTTTCGAGTGTGAACATATCTATCCTAGTAAGCCTTTCCTCATAATCCAGTGCCTCTAACCCCTTAATCAATTTGGTAGCTCGCCTCAGAACTCTTTCAAGTTTCAAATATGTCTTTTTTGTGGAGCGGTGCCCAAAACTGCACACAATATTCAAGGTGCAGCTGTACCAATGATTTGTACAAAAGCAGAATTACACTCTCATCCCTTGATTCAATTCCCCGCTTTATGCATGCTAACACTTATTTGCTCTTGATGCTGCACTATGACACTGGGTAATGCTACTAATATGCTCTATTATCAATGAGCACCCCCAAATCCTTTTCAACTGCCGTTTCCCCTACATTTTTCCCATTTAGTTTATACTGTAGCTTGCATGATTGTTTTTAGTCCCAAAGTGCATAACTTTACATTTATCTATATTGAACCTCATTCTCTAATTATCTGCCCAAACTTCTAATTTAAATAGGTCATTTTTTGGAGACTCAACATCCTTGTCTGAAGTAATTATTCTTTACAGTTTAGTATCATCTGCAAAAATTTACACTGTGCTTTCAGATCTTCTCCTAGGTCAGTAATAAATATGTTAAACAGTAGTGGCTGTAGTACAGACCCTTGCGGTATTCCACCGAGTACTTGGGTCCAGTCGGAAAACATCCCATTAACCACCACTCGCTGTTCCCTGTTATCCAGCCAATTACTTACCCAAGTACAAATATTGTTTGCTAAACCAAGGTCTCTTAATTTGAAAATCAGTCTAATGTGTGGCACTGTGTCGAAGACTTTT
Organism: Pseudophryne corroboree; assembly: GCF_028390025.1. Lineage (NCBI taxonomy): Eukaryota > Metazoa > Chordata > Amphibia > Anura > Myobatrachidae > Pseudophryne > Pseudophryne corroboree. The sequence goes on along the minus strand of NC_086450.1, from coordinate 293,243,400 downwards.
GCAAAATCTAAATAGACCACATTCACTGCCTTTCCCTGATCAATATTTTCACTCACTTTCTAATTAAGTTAGTTTGACATGACCTGTCAATCACAAAACCATGCTGGTTCCTATTAATAACCTTGGAGGTTTCCAAGTATTCCTGAATGCTATCCCTTGTTATACCTTTCAGTAATTTCCCCACTATAGATGTCAAACTTACTGGTCTATAGTTACCAGGATGAGATTTAATTCCCTTTTTGAATATTGGGACTACCTCTGCTATTCGCCTGTCCTTTGGTATCATGCCTAAAGTAATTGAATCATAGAAAATCAAATATAGAGGCCTTGCTAGTTCTTAGTTAAACTCCATAAGAACCCTTGGGTGAAGTCCTTCTGGAACTGGAGATTTATTTATCTTAATATACATATACTAATATACATTGCAGTGATTGCTAGGCTGTGGGGGCACTTACAGACCTAGGTAGGTGGTGGTGGCCAGTTCCGCTCACTGGGCATCTATGCTCTGTGTAGCAACACTGGCAGCACCACCCTAGTTATGGCCCTGTATGCCAATGTGTGCGTACTCCACTACCACCACTATATGTATACACACAGGTGTGTGCTCTCATTTGTCCATCCACAACCTGTGCTACTATATAATTTCCTAGCTGGATCTGGCACATCCATTGTGCATTGTGTACCTGCTGCATTAGCCCAGTGTCATCCTACTAACATCTTCTGTCTGGTTAATAAACCAAAGACCTGTTTAAGTTATCTACAGTATCATGTAGCATCTACACTGTAGACTGACATCACACATTTCTAGCACCTATATCATGACCTACATAATCTGCCAATATTCCGAGGCAAGCACATACAAGGATAAAGCAGGTGCCAATATGTGATGATGATTGCTACTTTCAGAAGCTGATGGTTGAGGGAGGTGCAGTCACATAGGTGCTGCCAACTCTGAATACTAATGGAAATCTGTTTTTATTTCTGAACACGAAAAGTGATCACAATTTTGGCTGCTATATATACTGTATATAAACGAATTAGCCAATCATGTGGCAATAATTCAGGAGGTTCAGACCATAGACTAGAAAAAAAAATGCTGACCTCCTAGGATTTTCTTCCCAGTGTAGCTCTACAAGTACAGGCATGCCCTGGCATCCAAGGTACAATGGGACGTGTAGTTCACCTGTAACAAAAAATGAAATCAAAACACACCAAAACATTACTTTAAATTAAATCTTTTATGATGTTGTCTTGTTATCACAATCTTCAAATTTGCATATTTAAATGCTGATGGCCATTATCCATGATATCATGTACTGTGATTTCTTTATCTGGCACTTAGAGTTCTCTACATGCGCAAATGGTAACAACACCATTTTCCCAATATTTTCTGCAGCGCTGCTATATTATAGATATGCCCAGTGCTTAAAGTGGTCCTAGAGAGGAGGTGGAACTCACCCCCCAACCATTCCCATGGATGCCTATTAGAAAAGATGATCCATGCACACACACACTCTGCGCCACACACACACACACACACACACACACACACACACACACACACACAGAGTGCCCCACACATACACTGAGTGACACACACTGCCTGGCTGCTCTGGGGTGACTGAGTGAGTCTACTCCAGTACACAAGGCCGCACAAAGGCAATCATTCAGGCGCGGATGTAAAGCAGCTGTTGTACCATATTGATTGATTTTTCTTTTGCACTGCGCATGCATATGAGCTGAAGTGACTTCGTGCAGTGAGTGATTCGCGAGTGCGGTCACAGTAAGGTTGTGAGTGACAGGATATCAGCATTTTGGAGTGGTAACGGGGAGTGGTCAGAACGAGCAAAGGTGTGTCATGGCCATTTGGACATTATTTTCTGGGCGTGCATACATTAGCAGCTGTGATCACACTTGCTACAGGAGAGGCCTGTGTGTCCCGAGAGTTCAGCTCAGCATGTACGTCTGCAGAAGTACTCAGGCTCTGCATGGCAACCCAATGTGTGTTGAAGTAAGTGATGTTTCCACAATCATGTGGTGCCATATACAAATGATGCGATTGCAGTGGGCATTCTTTTGCACTGGTTACCTTCTGCCCATATTAGTATACACTCGCAATTGCATAGGCAAATCATTGCAACAGGAGTAGGAAAAACAACCACACCTGAATGACCCCAACTGACTCACAGTCTAATTCAATCTCTGGCTACTGGTCCACTCAATGCTCCACTTCATGTGGCAGGACTCAGGAGAGACAGACGTGTGATAATATCACTGCGCTGTCTCATTCCCAGCACTGCCACCGCCATTCAAGGGGGTCTGGAAGAGGTGGGCCAAATTAATCACTGTCTGTAGTGACGGCACACAGCAGGGCTGCCAGAAAGAAGCTGGCCTCTTCCATAATCAGGCAGCTGCCTGTAGTAGATGCTGTGGCCGAACAAGGTGGGTGGGTGGAACGCGTTCTACAACTGATAGAACACAATTCCACGCCGTTCCGGCCAGTGACGTGCATTGGGGTGAGGCAGAGCCTTTCCTGTCAAACTAGCATTTGCTCTAGAATTTTGACTGTATAAAGTATATGAAAAATACAAAGACTTCTCTTTATTTTATTATTCTAATCATTTTATAGTCCAAACTCCAGAGTAAAAAGTCTATGGCAGGTGAGGCAGTATATTTTCCACGCATCTCTGATCAATTCTCACCAAATTTTCACTGTCTCCCCACTGTCAGCGACTGTTTGCAGCTGGCGATCCCTTTTATTAATTCCTTTAGTCGCAGCCTGACACACCATGCAGCAAGCTGCATCGCTGCAAAGATAAGCATGTCTACATCTGTATGTTAGGTGTCTTTAAAGGTTGGTGGCTGAAGTTCTATTCTTAAGTTGCAAAATAAACTACATTTTCAGTATCACAACACTAGCTGAGTGTATTCTTTTGAAAAAAGTACGTCTTAGCTACTGAAAATATACACACACACACACACACACACACACACACACACACACACACCTATATTCCTGTAATGAGACCTCCCTTCAGATTATCACAAAAAGATAACATTGCATATTGTTGTGTCTATATTATTGGATGACTGACTATTCTATAACAGCTGCTGCATAGACTACACAAAGCTAAGGGGTGCTTGGTCAGGTATCTTTATCACCTTTTTTTTTGCCTTGTCCCTTCAGATTAGGCTAAAACACTATTACAATCAAAATTCCTGTTTATGTTTTTGTGTTTGTCCCTGTGTCTGCTATACTAGGGCTGTCATGGAAACAGTAGAGAAATAATGAGTGACGGAACTGGTAAATGATCACATTTCCTCTGCATAGATTCCAGTCTGCCAGTGCAGGATCTTGGTTTCATATAGTAGTGCAGTGTGTTCAGTGCATATAGCAGTGGTTTCCAAACTTTTTTGAATCACGGCGCCCTAGAATATCAGAATTTTTTTCACGGCACCCCTAGGCCAAAAATTTCTTATTGAGAAATTTAGAAAGAAATATTACATTAAGTAGATCACGTTTATATGTCATCCTTAGGGTCAGATGTGGGGTGAGGAACAAGATTTGCTTCTGTTTGGCCACATATTTTATGACTGGCAGCCACCAGCACTGGTTTTGCCTATTATATTGACCATGAATCATTTGAATTGGTCCTGGACCACCAACCCAGGGCACCCCTGCAAGTGTCCCGAGGCACCCCAGGGAGCCACGGCACACAGTTTGTGAACCTCTGGCATATAGGCTCCTGCACCACCGTTTGTCACAGGCCAAAAGCAGATTTAATGTGCGGAGGAGAAAGAGTAAATTACTGTAGAATGTCTGCCCATCCCATACCCCAATAGCTTTTCAAAACTGCCAATTTTCTGTCATTTTGCCTGTAGAATTTAAAATGGCAATAATATTAAATGCAAAATATGCAGGTGCACACCCTAGGCACCATGCACTGCTAATAACAATAATAATAGTAAACTCTGCAATTTAAAATAGAGCAAAATGAGGTGCTTGGCATAATTTGGGGTCAAAAATCTATGGACCCACCAATGCATCCAGGTGACCTTATCATCAAGTGGGTCCCTAACACTAAGATACAAGTCCTGGGCATGGTTCCTCCCAAGTCAGCACAGGCAAGTGCCTCAAGTCACAACACTAGTGAGAGATTAAAGTGTTAGTAAGTGTTAATAAGAAGCACAAGCTATGTGTTAAGAGTGTTACATGGGTGAGAGGTAATGTTAATAGGTGTTTGGCCTTGCTGCCTTGGGATATCACATTGGAGAACCAATTCCAGACAGGATTGGAAACCAATGAACACGGAGAACAAATAGCACTTCTAAGAAATTAGACAATATACCAGGGCTGGATCCAGACTTTTCTTGTAGGACGGGGGGTGCGTTTATGAATGAATCCTGTCTCCTCCCCATCTCCTCCCACTTCTCATCCCAGAGAGAGAGAGAAAGAGAGAGAGAGATCAGGGGTCATTGAGAGAGAGAGACAGATGGGTCAGAGAGAGACAGAGAGATCAGTGAAGAGACAGATGGGTCAGAGAGAGAGAGAGAGAGAGAGATCAGTGGAGAGACAGATAGGTCAGAGCGAGCGATATAGAGATCATTGAGTGAAAGATCAGGAGAGGGAGAGAGAGAGAGAGGTGTCAGAGAAAGAGAGATCAGTGGAGAGACAGACAGAGGTCAGAGAGAGAGATCAGTGGAGAGACAGGTGGGTCAGAGAGAGAGATCAGTGGAGAGACAGACAGGGGTCAGAGAGAGAGAGAGAGAGAGAGATCATAGGAGAGACAGACTCAGGTGAGAGAGAGAAAGAGATGGGTCAGAGAGAGAGAGCAGTCTCCTGTATCTGCTGCAAAGACAGAGCTGGCAGCTACAATGTTCAGATACAGGCAGTCAGACCTAAAGATGAAATTGTATAGGCTAAATCCACCACTGCCTAAGCATATGTGCCGCTTGCCCCATGTTCCTTACCCACTGCTTCTCACATGGAGGCTTCCCACAGCTGAGATGACATGTCTGGCAGAGACTGCACATCCACATCTGCCCAGAGTGCTTGCTCGACTTCTCCTCTGGCAACTTACATACTGCTCAGCCTGTCACCCCCACTCTCCTGTGCGCTCGATCTGGCTTCACAGACATGCTCCCCGGCTGCTGAGTTGGGGTGAGCCGCCTGCGCCACATGAGCTAGACCAGAGACAGTAGATTGGCTGCTGTTGTGGTGGACGGGAGCCAGTGGTGGCTGCACATGGGCACAGATGAGGAGAATGAGGAGCATTCTACATACAATACAGCAGCAAGTGGTATGGAGCTGTAGGGGGGCAAATGCCCCCATCGCCCCCCCCCCCCCCCCCCCTAAATCCACCAGTGCAATAGACATTATATACATTTCCTTATCATTTGGACAAAGTTATCAGTAGAAGATCCTGAGGTTTGGGCTATCAATTAGCGCCATATACTGGATTTCCTAAATCACTATGGGATAAATTTACTAAGCGTCAAGTTTGTGTTTTTTGCGATTTTCCTGTTGGATTTACAATTCTGAGAATAACTAAAGGTAATTCAGAGAGAAATTTGCAGAAAATAACATAGTTTAGACGGCAATATGCCATCAGACCAATTATCAAGTATTTAACATAGATAACAATAGAAACTCTGTATTTACTAAGCATTAGGATTAGACCCCACTGAAAAGCCTATAGGGCGAGTTGGTGTGAAGCACTATGCAGATGATTTTTAGAGGTCCCCATTTCCCTAGCGATTTCAGCCCTAGGCTGACCAGTTGGAGGCTGGTTGCCAATATGATGGAGGGACCCTACAATGTGTATCCCCATACTATATTGTCAGCTGACCCGACTAGTTCAGCCTAGTGCTGGTCATTGGACAATAGGTGGGACCCCATGCCATTTTCCCCCTCATTTTCAATATCAGCCTAGGCTCAGAGGTAGTTTTTTTAATTTTTATTTTAACCCTTTTAAATCTTAATCATAATACAGAGTTTGCACAGATCTGTGCAGTGCTTTAAATCCACTGCAGATTGACGGCAGATTATATTAGAAACACCTAGGCTTCAGAAAGAAAATATTCAGTGGACATGCCATTGACTTCTATTGATGCTCAAAAATGATGGTTAATAAATACAGGAATTTTTGACAGCAATCCAACGGTGGTGTCCAACAGATTGTATAGATGGCAAAACCGATTCTTAGTACAGTAAATTTACCCCTATGATATTATACTTAAACATTTATTTATCGGGGCAGTTTCATGTCAAGCTTGTACATTGGGGGTCATTCCGACCCGATCACATGCTGCTGTGCCATCGGGTCGGAACTGCGCATGCGCTGCGGCCACATTGTGCAGGCACATTGTTGCCCGGCGACGCCACTAGCGAAGAAAACGGTCTCAGAAGATTAACAGGAGGAAGGCATTCCGGGGCGTCAACTCTAGCTCCTACCCTGGTCTTGTTCTGTACAAAACTTTTTTGCATAGCAGGGCTGCACAAGCGATCGCAGCCATACTATGCAAAAAAACACTCCCCCATAGGCGGCGTCTAGTTGATAGCATGGACTGCAAAAAGTTGCAGCGTGCGATCAACTTGGAATGACCCCCATAGTCGGAAGCACCTCATCCATTCACTGCTGCTCTGTTATGCATATGAGTCAGTTCTTTCTGGAGACAATACCCGACACAAACATTCTTATATCTATTATTGTTACACTCTCTGGCATTCTCTATTCTTTTCTATCTCAGTAGCTGAATAGCTGTTGTTACATGCTGTAACTGCAAACAGAATTACAGTACTTACTGTTGTACGTTTAATATTAATATTCTTATTTTTCAATTCATGTAGGTGAAAATGGTATTACAATGAAATCTGATAAAATAAATTATTTTCCAAAAAGAGTTAAAAGGAGAGAGAGAATGTTTTTAGGTATGTATACAAATTTGGTGTAAGTTCCATTAACAAAAACTTTATATCACTGCACTGATGTGGAAATTATTGAACATGATAAATCCTCTTCCAGAAAAATGGACAAAAGAGAACTGGCTTTAATCAACAACAAATATCAGTAACATATAGATTCTTATTATACAGTATATATTGTATGTACAAAAATAATTGTGTGTCGCGAGCGTGTCGCTAAGCTGTGTGCACAAATGAAAAATCTGTACCTGTCACAGGGCTGGTGCAAGTTTATATGGTGCAACTAATGCAGATGATGAAAGTGGGCATCTCAGTCCTTGTCTTGTACACCAGGGAAGGGCTTTGCAGCGGTGTTTTGTACACCAGGGAAAGGTTTTGCAGCAGTGTCTTGCACACCAGGGAAGGGTTTTGCAGCGGTGTCTTGTACACCAGGGAAGGGCTTTGCAGCGGTGTCTTGTACACCAGGGAAGGGTTTTGCAGCGGTGTCTTGCACACCAGGGAAGGGCTTTGCAGTGGTGTCTTGTACACCAGGGAAGGGTTTTGCAGCAGTGTCTTGTACACCAGGGAAGGGCTTTGCAGCGGTGTCTTATACACCAAGGAAGGGTTTTGCAGCGGTGTCTTGGTGTCTTGTACACCAGGGAAGGGCTTTGCAGTGGTGTCTTGTACACCAAGGACGGGCTTTGCAGCGGTGTCTTGTACACCAGGGAAGGGCTTTGCAGTGGTGTCTTGTACACCAGGGAAGGGTTTTGCAGTGGTGTCTTGTACACCAGGGAAGGACTTTGCAGCGGTGTCTTGCACAATAAGAAAGGGTTTTGCGGCGGTGTCTTGCACACCAGGGAAGGGTTTTGCAGTGGTGTGTTGCACACGAGGGAAGGATTTTGCAGCAGTGTCTTGCACACCAGGGAAGGGCTTTGCAGCGGTGTCTTGCACACCAGGGAAGGGCTTTGCAATGGTGTATTGCACACCAGGGAAGGGTTTTGCAGCAATATCTTGCACACCACGGAAGGGCTTTGCAGCAGTGTCTTGTACACCAGGGAAGGGCTTTGCAGCGGTGCCTTGTACACCAGGGAAGGGCTTTGCAGCAGTGCCTTGTACACCAGGGAAGGGCTTTGCAGCGGTGCCTTGTACACCAGCCAAGGGCTTTACAGCGGTGGCTTGTACACCAGAGAAGGGCTTTGCAGTGGTGTCTTGTACACCAGGGAAGGGCTTTGCAGCGGTGCCTTGTACACCAGGGAAGGGATTTGCAGCGGTGTCTTGTACACCAGGGAAGGGCTTTGCAGCAGTGTCTTGTACACCAGGGAAGGGCTTTGCAGCGGTGTCTTGTACACCAGGGAAGGGCTGTGCAGCAGTGTCTTGTACACCAGGGAAGGGCTTTGCAGCGGTGTCTTGTACACCAGGGAAGGGCTTTGCAGTGGTGTCTTGCACACCAGGGAAGGGCTTTGCAGTGGTGTCTTGCACACCAGGGAAGGGCTGTGCAGCAGTGTCTTGTACACCAGGGAAGGGTTTTGCAGCGGTGTCTTGCACACCAGGGAAGGGCTTTGCAGTGGTGTCTTGCACACCAGGGAAGGGCTGTGCAGCGGTGTCTTGTACACCAGGGAAGGGTTTTGCAGCGGTGTCTTGCACACCAGGGAAGGGCTTTGCAGTGGCATTTGCATAAAGTCGCACCCACCTCTGATTCCGGCACACTTAGGTTGATGTAACAAGTAGTGAAATGAATGGGAAAGTGGATCAGTGGAGAAGTTGCCCATAGCAACCAATCAGATGCTATTTACCATTTTATAGAATGTATTTGACAAATGCCATCTCAAAGTTGATAGGTTGCTATGGGCAATTCTTCACTATCCTACAGTGCTTCTTCACTCGTTTCACTGCTTGATACATCAACCTCTATGTCACTTATTACCATCGCCTGCGAACTGGCTTCTGATGGATTAAGGCTAATATTATTAGTGCTAGATGCTTGCGTTGATCTATTGTGTTATAATCGATTCCATTAATATTATATTATTTAGACTTCCAACATTGCATAGGAAAAGTACATGGTACATGTATATGTTCATTGTTTATTGTTATTTGTGTAGACAATTTTGTTATTTTTATAAATTTCACTTAATTTTAGTTCAGTTCATGTTAGATGCTATGAAGTAGATTTACTAAAGCTCCTGAAAATGAAAACTGGTGCTGTTGTCCAGAACAACCAATCAGATTCTAAATTAGCAAACATATCGATATTGTGTCCTTGAAAATTAGAGACAGAATCTTACTGTTTACAATAGGCAACACATCCACTTTTCATTTTTCAAAGTTTTATTAAATCTACCCCCATATGTTGACCAAAACTACAGCCTCTCAAATACAGCTTATCCATAACTCCCAACTTTCGGCTGGATGAAAGCACGACCCGAAAAGGAGGCGTGACCTCGCTCGAGTGGGCGTGGTCTCGCCAAACGGGACATTTTCCTGCCTTTTGGGGGCGTGCCCAGCGCTCCCTGTGCAGCTGGGAGGCCCCCGCTCCCCTCCTGGCACTGAATACATGCCGTGCACGTGCGCACAGAATGTATTCAGTGATCACCAGCTGCTTTGCAGAGCAGAGTAGCGGGTGATCAAAGCCTTCCCCAACTGACCACCCATCCGCGGGACACTGCTGCACGCGGGTGGGACAGCGGGACAGGGTCCGAATAGCGGGACAGTTGGGAGGTATGACTTATCACATTATTTCCACTATCACATAATTTACTTAACAAATGTTACAGTAAATACGTGTTCACAGATCTAAGTAGCAACAAGGCTGAGTTTGTGCTGCCAAAAGGACCGATCTGTCATACAAGAGTTAGGGGCCTATGTACTAAGCCTTGGAGATAGAGTACCAGCCAATCAGCTCCAAACTGCCATGTTACAGACTCTGTCTAGATGCATCATCGCTTGAAGAGTGATAAAATGGAAAGTGATAAAGTAGAAACACAGCCTGTGACATGGGAGTTAGGAGCTGATTGGCTGGTGTTTTCTCTCTCTCCATTTTATCACTCTCCAAGCGATGATGCATCTAGCCCTTTGTTTGAAAAATGACAGAAGTTGGTTGGTTGGCACTTTATCTCAATCCACTTCATCTCTCTCCAAGGTTTACTCCATAGACCCCTTAATTACTAAAGCATGAAGCTTGAGGATATTTCATATTATATTATCTATAATCACTCATTTTTATTGTTCAAAATGGCATTTTTCTACAACAAAATAAACAAACAACATTTGCTGTGTTTCCAACCCTATAGCCTGGTAAATGCTCTATAAGGATATATTTTATATTCAAAGCAGGGGCTGAAATGGTAGCAATACAAATAGCAATCTAGAGTGCTTTAAGCTTATTTAAATAAATAAAATCTGACCACCATGACTGCAATAGTAGACTATGGGGATTCTGAAAGCAAAATAACACTTGGGAGCTTTAGTATACATTCTGCTTTATTTTATAGCACTGTGCAATTAGACACATCTTTCCAAGCACACTAGTGGAGCTTACCATGGAATTTCCATACCAAAAGGCACTTCATGTGCACAAAATATAGCCATTTTTTCCCAGAATCCTATTAATTTACCATTCTGTTTTTGTACGATGGGAGGAAACCAGAGCAACTGAATGAAACCTAAGGATCAAAGGGAGCTCATGCAAAATGAACATATGTAAGGTTGCCGAGGTGGTGTAAAACCTGCGACCGTGCAAGTAGACCACTGCTTACCTCCGTCTGCGCCGCACACTCCGTCCCACTCAGCCTCGGCAAGGAAGGACTCCTCTTCGGGACCTCCGCCCGGGACTCAGTCTGGAAATCGGCGGCTAGAGGAGACAAGGAATATTCTCACTGCGTGCCCACTCCTTCCTCCGAAAGGGAATAAGTGGCACACCGGGGTGGCCGCGACGTTCACCGGTTAGGCGAATGTCATCATCGGCCCGTGGGCCTCAGCCACCCAAATCGTCACCTATTTGGCACTTGCGCACCGAGGTGGGATCGAGCCCGCTAGGCCTAGCGGGGTCTCGCGACCGGCGCTCAACACAGACAAGGACACACACTCACAGAGAATACTCACACTGGTACTCTTGTCAGCTTGCTTGACGCGAACTTCCGCTCCTGGGGAGAGAATGACAGCAGCCTCCCTACAACTAAACAATGGCTAACAACAAAACTGAGCCTAACTACTATGAACTACAACGGTTTAACTTGGTTGGCTACTTCACCTAATCTCCGTCAACAGGTCAAGCAAATACAGGTTCAGTGTGAATACAATATAAATGAGTACCTTTACCATCCGGTCCGACGCAGGTCCTGCTACCTCGCCCCAGTGGAGGCAAACTCTCCACGGCCCCTCCCCACCTCAAAGGCGTATACGAGACGCGAGGGTCAGCCGACCCTCCGTGCCCAGCCTGCTATGGACCCCGCGCGAGCGGCCGCACAGCTCACTCGCCGGAGTATCCAAAGGATGGGGCTCCGCCTGAATTAGAAACGCCTCCCTGTCTAAGGGCCTCGATTCCTTCCCCCCTTTTTCCTGGCCGTGACACAGGCCTAATGCCTGACTGCAGCCTCAGGCCTAGTGCCCGCCTAGCCGGTGCCGCCGGATGACCTGGGCCTGGTGCCCAGGGTCACCTTATAGGTACCTACCCCAACTGACCCGGATACCCTAGGGCCTAATGCCCCCTACAGTCCCGCAGGCCTATTGCCTGTTATGCCCCCGGGCCTAATGCCCGCCTGACTGTGTGGCCGGGGGTGGCTCGGGCCTAACGCCCAAACCCCCCGAGTGAAGGAGTGGTCGGGTCTGGGCCTACAGGCCACGGGCCGGGTGGAGCCCCGACTGCGCGTGGCCCCCGGGTCCAGACGCGCCGACCACTGGTGCCCACGGGCCGGAAGGGCCCGGTTACCTGCCCACAGGCCGGGAGGGCCTGACTATGCTCACGGGCCTAGTGCCCGAACACCCGGTGGTCCAGGGAGGGTAGGAGACTCGGCTCGAGGCCGCTTACCAGGCCGTAGGGAGAGGCCGCGGTGGGGAGCTTCGTTAGCTCTTTTGCCTCCCACACACCGCGGCACTCTCCTCCGGAATTCCTAGTGGGCTCCTCTTCCGCTGCCGTCCCGATGTCCTCTTCTCGGGCGTCGCCTGACACTCTCCGCGGGGGCCTCTTCCAGCTTCTTCTGGCGCCTCTTCTTCTTCTTCCCGGCCGCTGCCGCCGCCGCTTCCTCCGCTCGACCGACGCGTCTTCTCTTCTTCTTCTGGAGCTCTTCACCGCTCCGTCCCCGGCGCCGACTGACTGCTCCCGCTCCGCCGCGTCTGTTATAAGACGCTGGGAGGGGGCGGCGCTATGACGCGACGAGCCCTGATTGGCTCGTCGCGGCATGCTCCTATTGGCTGACCGGGCGCGAGCCCTGATTGGCTCCCGCCCGTCGCCATCCCCGCCTCGCCGCGCCGTGATTGGAGGGGCTTGAATCCCACCGGATGCAAGCCCCTCCACGCTGGAAACCCGCCGCAACGCCGCCGCTGTCTGGGGGGAACGGAGGCGAGTGACCTCCCCTGTCCCCCCAACCCGCTGTCCTCTCACACATACATACTGTAAGATGCATCCTACTGAAACCAAAGGCAGCAGTACAACCACAGAACCCCTGTGCTACCTGCAGTATTACTGAGAGATTAGAATAGAACACTTTCAGGAGTGATGTGACAAAAGTAGGTGGAGCCAGAAAAGATACAGGGCTTGTTATGTTTATTAGTAGCATGTACACTATAGCAGATATAATCCGTATCCTTTGTTGTTGATAACTGTAGGCTAATAGTGAGACCAAGTTTCTTTAGCTGTTTGAATGATTGAGGAAGGTTTTTACTTTTACTAGTCTATCTATAATGACATGCAATTTGAAGTGGTGTAATCTCCCAGAGCTAATCAGGACCACTGCTGTTAAAAGGCAGTTTATGCTACAGTATATGCTGATGATGTTATACAATTCTTCCCATGAGCCCAGGGAGCACATTCCTGCCAGAACATAGAATTCTCACACTCTTATTAGGGCTCATGAATTAGTAGAATCCCAGACAATGGCTCCTAACCACTGGCCCTTCAGACAGACATGTTAAAGGTTTAGGTCCAGATGCATCATCACTTGGAAAGTGATAAAATGGAGAGTGAAAAAGTACCAGCCAATCAGCTCCTAACTGCCATTTTTCAAACACAGCCTGTGACATGGTAGTTAGGACCTGATTGGGTGGTACTTTTTCACTCTCCATTTTATCACTTTCCAAGCGATGATGCAGCTAGCCCTTAATGTGTTAAAAACATCAATACAACTGTCTGTGTCAATTGCCCGTTGTGTGTGTAAATAACAGGTCCACTTTATAGATTTTGGTGGTTCTATTTAAATTGTCAGTCTATTGAATAATGTCTTGAATCATTAATAACTGTGATCTCTTATGACACATGACTACTTGTTTTTCTTATGTTCTCTCCCTAGATATCTGTCTGAGTCATAAGACAGCGATGGCTGTTGGAGCTCTTGGAGGCTTTCTCTATTATTTCACCATGTAAATGCACAGTTTAATAAAAGATTATCAAATAAAGTAATTTATTCAAATAAAAGTGATGAAGTTCATTTTTCACCATATAGTAATGGGCATGAAGCAATAAAATCGGACATGGGACAGTATACTGTGAAAACTAAACATTCAACATGTATCAGCACACCACGAACATTGAAATCAATAAAAAATAGAAACAGATAACTATTATATGCTAATAATCTATCATAACCACTTAACTGACTTTTTTTTACCAGAAGGCCCTCAAAATTGAAATTCATTTTAGTCAAATATTTAATTTAAAAAAAAAAATAATTGAGAAAAAACAACAACTATGAGTAGGGGGAACCCCCCCCCCCCCCCCCCCCCCTCAGTGTCTATAGACCCCTATTGTAAAATTCCCACACCCCTTTCCCGGTGGCTATAGATCCCCAGTAGCATTGCCCCCACACCCTAGTGGTAATACAAACGATTTCCATTGGAATAATCCCTCCTCCTCGACCAGTGTCAGTAGGTCCCCACTGTGACACTACCCATCCACACTGCATCCCCAGCATAGGTGCGGATTTATGATTTTGCTGGTGGGTGCTTGGCTGAAGTGGGAATGAACGGGCGGCTGCGGCAGTGACTAATGCCCATTACACATTATGCAACACACAGTAATGCCTTTTACACATTATGCCACACACCATAATGCCCATTACGCAATATGCCACACACTGTAATGTCAATTACATATTATACCACACACAGTTATGGCCCTGACACCATTTTATGCCCCACACACAATAATGCCCCTTACAAATGATGCCACACAGTAAGGCTTCTAATTACATTTAAATTACCTGCCTGTCATCAGGGGTTTCATGCTCTTGGTTCCATGCTCGCTGGGGGCTCCTGCACGTTGCCAGGGGTCTCACACACATAGAACACATACAAACACATAGAACACACACACCTACATATACATACACACAAAGAACACAAACACACATACAAAGTAAACACACACACAAAGACACATAGTAACATAGTATCTGAGGTTGAAAAAAGACAATTGTTTATCCAGTTCAACCTATTTGTGGTCTCCTATGCATGATGATTTGACTACAATTTCTGACTGATGCTGCTGTCAGCCGTTGCATTTTATCCCTATTTATAGTAACTATAATGCATGACTATGCACCATACCCCTGGATATCCTTATCCATTAGGAATTTATCTAACCCATTCTTAAAGGTGTTGACAGATTCCGCCATTACAACTCCCTCGGGCAGGGAATTCCAAACACGTATTGTCCTTACCGTGAAAAAGCCTTTACGCCATATTGTGCGGAATCTCCTCTCCTCTAACCTGAGCGAGTGTCCACGAGTCCTCTGTGTTGATCTAACCAAAAACAGGTCCCGCGCAAGCTCTGTGTATTGTCCCCTTATATATTTGTAGATGTTGATCATATCCCCTCTTAGTCTCCGCACATATACAGTCTACACACATATAACACATACACACAAACACATAGAACACACACACATAGAGTACAGACACAGCTACATAGACACACACATAGAGCACATACATACAGTATAACCACACTTACATATGTGATGCCCTGACAGTATGCCCCATTCTGGTGCTGTAGCCGGGTGAGATGTGCTACCTCCGGGCTTGCCTTGCAGGATTGAGACGCGCTGGGGACTGTGGAAGCGCTTCTGTACATTGCAGTGTAAAAAAAAAACTTCAAATGCCCGCCACCGGGGAGACAAACGTTAGAGGTCTGTCTCCACCTTGGCGGCGGCCATTTTTGGTGGGTCTTTTTTACACTGCACTGTACGGAAGCCCTTCCGCAGCCCCCAGCGTGTCTCAATCCACTGCGGGGGCAAGCTTTACAGGGTGGCTGGTTCCATGAGTGCTCCTCGATGTCCGTGGGTGCTCAGGCCCGGGAGCACCCACGGAATCGGCACCTATGATCCCCAGTACCTAGGTCACTGCAAGAGAGTTACATATTATTCCTTATTTATTTAAATGTGTAGCAAAGGCATTCTTAGAACAGCATTAAGTGATGGAACAAATGCAGTAATCAAAAATGGGTATTTATAAGCATGTAATGTAAGAGATTGCAAGTTTAAGACATATATTAAATACGCATTTGATTTGTGAAGTTAACCTGTTAAGTGCCATATATTGTATATTGGCCCAGCTATATTGCAATGGGAAAAGTGCTTAGTGGAGATATATGAACAAGTATCATAGCAATGTTGAACTGTGTAGAGTTATGCAGAATAGCATATGGAGGGGAAATATATGATACGCTTACCTAAAGAGGTGATTTTTCAGGTGACACTTGGAGGTTTTGGGGAGAGGGGGAAGGCTTGATGAACTGCATGAGGGAAGGAATTCTGTAGAGTCTGTGTTGCCTAAAAAATGGTCTATAAATGGGATTAGAGCAGGTACTGCAATGAGTGTGAAGGATACATATGTTTTGTTGACAGTTGTAATGTTGATGTAAGTAGAGAAATACCTTCTCAATGCCCTTATACTGTATTTCATATTTCAAATGTATCTGTGTGTCATTTTAGAATATATTGACGACGTTCACAATAACTCCCCCTGCATCCCGAGCCCTCACAATACCGGCAGTTGGCATGCCAACTAGAAGGGACTGTTCGCACTGGTGGGTGTCCACGACACGTATAGAGTGGGAATAGAATGTGTGGCGAGATCCTGGTCAGTGACTGGGAAGTGTCTAGTCAGAGGCGCGTAGATGGTTAATCTTAGTTATTTGTTGTGGGAGTGTCGCAGATGTGTCACTGAAGTGGCTGTAAACTTAGTTGCTTTATTGCTCACATTGGGGGCCATACTCTGATGAAGATTCTGCATCGAGCTTGGGCCTTGTGCACATTTTTCCATGATGTAACTGATGCAGGTGAAACAGTATTTCAGTACTCCTTGCACATGCAGACACATGGATGTATACATGGGAAAGGCGTTAAGCAGTATACATAAAGTCACACACAAACACCTGCAGAAAATACACACGCAGATGCTGCAGTGTCCAACTCAGCCCTTATGGGGGCTATTCAGTTAGCTCTGGTAATCTCGGAGCTATTGAATTTGCCCCCCTACCTACATTATTCAATTGAGGCAGGTTTTCGCCCGTTTCTTAGGAAAATTTTCGCTAATGCCTTTTAAAAAAAAAAAAATTGTGAAAAGGTATTGGCGAAAGACGCCTCAAAATCAGCAAAAACAGCCCACATCGCCAATCCACGTTTTTTGCGCCTGCTGATTTTTTCGCCAAGGCAAAAAAATGTCCCTCCTATTGAATAGGGCGAATCCCCATTCGCCTTAAAAAGAGTGAAAAAGTCCTGTTATTTTGCCTAAGCAAAAGAAAAAACAGACCTAATTGAATATCCCCCTAAGTGTTCTTACAGGATTTAGATAAACTTTGATGTTTCACAAATCATGCATTCCTAGCAGATCATTATTTGGCTAACTGCAGCAATGCGGAAGATGAGCCACAGGGGGAGGCACAAACTGAAAGGCACACGGGAATGATGAAAGACATGGGGGGGGGGAGCAGAGAGACAAGGTGAGGGGGAGCATGAGAGACACAGGGTGGGGAATGAGGCTGAGACACACAGTTGAGATGAGTAGAAAGCTAGAGTTAGAGAGAAGCGGGGGATAAGGCTGGAGACAAAGGGGGAAATTCAAATGTTTGAAAAGTCGGTTGGGTGTCTTTTTTTCCCTGTCTATTAGATAGGAAAAAACAGACACCCGACTGACTTTTCAAACATTTGAATTCCCCCAAAGGGTCTAATTCAGCATGGATCGCAAAAGCAAAATCTTTCTCTAATGGGAAAAACCATGTGCAGTGCAGGTGGGGCAGATATAACATGTGCAGTGGGTGCATACACACGGTGTGATATGCACTTAACTTTTCTTACGATTTTGACTATACTGTATAGACAAAATCGTATAGAAAGTTAGTGCATATTGCACCGTGTGTACACAGCTTGCGATGCCGATTGTCGGTCCCGTGGGATCGGCATCGCAGGAAAAAATAGACTGTGCAGGCAGCCTGACATTGACTATAGCGGCGGGGCCGGGTTCTGGCCCCATCGAATAGTCAATGTCAGGCTAACGCCGCATCGCGCCGCGTGTACACGGCTTTAGATTTGGGTGGGGTGTGTTGCTAAAAGCTTCTTTATATTTTCATTGCATTCCTACATACATTTCTCTGCCATGTAGTCCACTTCGGGAAGCTATAAGGGGGAATGTAATAGAGCGTGAGAATCAGTAGGGGAGAGATTTTGTGAGAGGTTTTTTTAAAGTACTGTAGCAATCATTTACATGGCAAAAATCAACCTGTTTTTTCTATGTAAATGATTGCCACTTAAAAAAACCACAAGTCTCCCAAAATCTCTCACTTTCTGATTTTCACATCCTATTACATTTCCCCCATAATCTTTAAAGGAATAATTGTGCGCAGGGGTGTATTTAGGTGTCCGAGCACCCCTGGCAAAGTAAAGGACTGGTGCCCTCCCCCCCATATTCAAAATAGGGAAGGCACGTGTGCCCAACAAGGTGCGTGGCCACTCAATAGTACCCCAATTCAAATTACACCACAGTAGTGTACCTTACTCACATTACACAGCACAGTAATGTACATTATTCACGTTATGCAACACAGTAGTACCCCTTATATACATTATGCTACACAGTAGTGCGCATATATATATATATATATATATATATATGGGAAATCGTGCACGCTCCTGGGAAAGTGGGCGTGGCCTCACAATTTTGTGCAAGATACAAATAGGCCCCCACAATGCCAGATACACATGCCCCACAGTGCCAGACACACGTATGCCCCCATGTTGATTTTACTATTAAAGGCAGTACTTTTAGGTAGATTCACTTTTAGAGTCAACAGCTATCCCCCCACCCCGGTGTAGTTCCTCAACAGCAGGGATGCCCATCAATGATCAAAGAATGCAGCAGCAGCAGCCACTGTAAATGGCGCCGGTGTCCAGCACCGTGCCACAATACAGACAAGAAACTCTACATAAACTACACCCCCCAGCAGCCGATGATGCTGCATACCGTGATCATTACTGGGCATCCCCGCTGGTGAGGAACTACACGGAGTTGGAGGGTTAGCTGCTGCCTCTAAAAGTGAATCTACTTACTGCCCGCGGGTGGCAACTCTGGACGGCGCCCCTCCTCGGCTGGCGCCCCTGGCGAGTGCCATCCTGGCCAATAGGAAGATACACCCCTGATTGTGCGGCTGATGTAGAGTTGGACACTGCAGATGTAAAATGCCCCCGAAAAGTTGCAGTTTGCACATCTCAAGCATACAGTACATCTTAACCATCCCAATTTTAGCAGGACTGTCCCGCTATTTTTGGTCCAGAATTCCCCGGAACACCATTCCTGAAGGTCTTTTCTTAAATGACATCATCTCCTGCCCCTCACTGTGTCCCGGTCTCTGGTGGCTATTTGAAGTGTTGCCTGGCCGTCAACCAATCAGAGCTCACGGATCCACAGCAGCAGCTCCAGATTGGCTGCCAGCCTACTAGCTTTGATTGGCTCCAAAGCGGGAGCAATATTTAAAATGCCTGCCGGAGGTGGGACACAGTGAGGGGCAGGAGAGACACGCTCTGCTCTCTCCTCCCCTCCCCTCAGACACGGGAATCTGCAGTAGCAGCAGGAGAAGAAGCAGCAGGAGCAGCAACAGCATCACGAGGTGAGCTCTATACTTGTGTATCTGGTACTGTTGGGGGCATTGTCTATCTTGCACTACTGAGGGCATTGTGTATCTGGCATTACTGGGGGCATTTTGTATCTGGCACTATTGGGGCATTGTGTAACTGCCAGTACTGGGGCCACTGTGTATCTGGAACTGTGGGGGCATTGTTTATCGGGCATTGTGTAACTGGCAATATTGGGGGCATTGTGTATCTGCCACTACTGGGGGCATTGTGTAACTGGCACTACTGAAGGCATTATGTGTATATATGGCACTACTGGGGGCAGTATGTGTATATATGGTACTACTCAAGGCATTATGTGTTAAGAAAAAAGTTTATGCACCAATTGATGCCCTGCCTATTTGATAGCTCCACCCACATCACCACCCACTTCTGCCCCACCCAAAGCTACAAAAATAGCACTGCCCAGCGTGATGCAAAAACGGGGGTGTATGGGGGGGGGGGTGTTATGCGGACACATAACAGCGTCATTCAGGAAGTGTGGCCCAATGGAACCAAGGCCATGGCCCTTTTCAGATGTGTGCACCTTAGTTGCTTGGAGGGGGTCCCAATTGCCAAAGCTAAAATGTTGAGAGGTATGTCTCAAGGGTAATTTTACTGTATATGAGGTGCACACAAGGCAAACAACATGTGCATGTAGCAGGTTGATGCTAGGATTAAACAGTATCATATTGTAACTGGTTTACACTGAGAGATGTGGCCTGACAGTGGCCTGATACAGTCACTTTCACAACAGCGAGTTGGATGCAGTGCACTTGCAAAAATGTGTTAATGACTAATCCGCAGTTTTGTGGATGACAGCCACCGCCTGTCTCAGATCCATCGCTTATGTAGAAGATGCAACATTGAGAACATCAGTTGCACCATCAAACTTATAAGCAACACTATGGTGTCCATAGGCGTACGCAGCACATTTTATTAGGTGGTGCATGATTGGAGGGGTGTGTCTAGCACCACCCATTGGGCATGTCTAGCACTGTATATTGGCACTCATTGCACTCTAAATAATATAGGGAATTGATTTAAGAATCTCTGCACACGTAAAAATAAAAGAGAATAGAAAGGTTAGATATTTATATTAGCTGAGCCAAGCATTTAGTAGTTTCCTGAGTGCACTTATAGATTATAACTACTGAATACTCGGTTTAGCTAGTGTGTGTGTGTGTGTGTGTGTGTGTGTGTGTGTGTGTGTGTGTGTGTGTGTGTGTGTGTGTGTGTGTGTGTGTGTGTGTGTGTGTGTGTGTGTAAAAAAAAACTAAAAATGAAAAAAGAGTTACATAATGTAACCATTCTTTTCTTTTAATTTATTTTTTCATGAGTGCACCCACGTATTTTTTTAGATCTCACTCTTTTCTTTTTTGTAACTTACTGTATTTGGCCAAGCCAGCCAGAGGAGAAAACGTGTATTATAAAAAAAAAAGAAAAAGAAAAAAGAAAAAGATCTGTGGATACACTTAGGGGGAAACAATATTGAAAAAAGAAAAGAAAGGTTACCTAAATATATTCCTCAATAGTGCACTGTGCCCACTGCACCCACAGATCTATTTTTTTTGGATGGGGTAACTGTCATGGATGTACTGCTGTAAATATATGCTACATAATTATATTCACCATGGTTGGCCTGGCAGGCCAGGTTGCAGCACACAGTGACACAGACAGTCTCACCCTCAGCTGATCTGTCTCAGGCTCACTCCAGCGGCGGCTCCGAGTACTCCTGAGAAGAAATGCTGCCTGGGCTGGGCCTGTGGCGGCAGTGGCAGGGCACTCATGGACTGAAAATGCGGATGGGCTAGAGGAGAGCTCGGGTGGGCAGGGAGGGAGGGTGCGTGGTGTGACATCAACACGTCACATCGCGAGGCGGAGCCTGATGTTAGTCTTCCCTGTGTATAAAGTATACAGTACACAGCAAACATACTGATATAGTGTATATCGTCAGTGGCGGGTGGGGGGGGGATGGGTGGAGGCACAGTGACAGACAGCAATGAGCAGCTCTGCCGCAGGCTAGACTCGGCTGCGTTTTACGGGCTGCGGTGATCATCTCTGACTCTCTCTGCGGCTTTAGCAGGCATGGCATGTGGGGGGTGCAAGACATTAGGTGGTGCCTGTGTGCACCAGGCACCCCTCGTACGCACGCCAATGATAGTGTCTGAGTCTGAGCTGCTCTCCTAAGATGCCAGGGGCTCTCCAGCTGCGAATGAATCTGTAGCGGTTGACTAGGGACCCAGAAAATGGACCCGACATGCCTGCCATTTACCTCCCCGGTCACTACCTGCCACTCACTTTGCAAATAAATCCTCACTGCATACGCCGTCACTAATCGCCGTCACTAATACTGTCTGTGTGCAGTGTGCCAAATAATTGCTCTACTGTGTCCAACATCAACACCGCGTCCTCGTCTGAATGCTAAAATGACTGTACCCAAGTTGTCCACAACACAATATATTAATTTTATATAGAATCATTCAGTCTGTGTTATAACACAATACAATACAACTGAATACAGAAGAGAATATATGAAACAATAGCAATAGTACCAGGGATTAGACGCACTCAGCCAATCAGAAGTGGCTGCTGATTGCCATCATTATCATCAATCATTTTCAATTAGTAGTTGCTCGCCAGCAAAATATACGCCTCTTGAGAGGTGCACATAAGTCTTTGCTGTGGTCTGGCGACTGGCAAAGTCACAACTGCATGCACACACTGTCACACGCCAGAGGCGGCGTTCGCCGCGCTTACCCCTGCGTGCCTGCTGGTCTGTGTTGCGGCCTCCGCCTTCGGTGGTCCGCGGGCTCCGACGTCTGGCTGGCGCGGCTCCTGGCGGTTCCCCGGGGCAGGGGCGCCGCCATGACACCCGGCATCGCGTGGGCGGGGAGCAGGTGACGTCATCAGACTGTTCCGCCAATCCAGCGGAGGCGGGAGATTCAAAGTCAGACGCCGGACAGAGCCTCGGCGTCTGAGTATCGTCTTTTCCCCTGAAGTGGATGCCAGTGCTCTTGTTCCCGGCGAGTCTCTCTGCAGTTGTACTCCAGTGTCTCCGGCATTTCCAGGTGCCAGTTGCTGCACAGTTTCCAGTGTTCCCAGCGGCTGGTGTGTTGCTCTGCGGTCCAGTCACCAGTGCATCTTGGAGTCAGCGTGGGCTGCAGGCTAAACACCGCTCTCAAGTTCTACAAGTTATCAGTGTCTTTAAACACCGCTCTCAAGTTCTACAAGTTATCAGTGTCTTTAAACACCGCTCTCAAGTTCTACAAGTTATCAGTGACTATTAACACCGCTCTCAAGTTCTACAAGTTATCAGTGTCTTTAAACACCGCTCTCAAGTTATACAAATCATCAGTGTCTTTAACCACCGCTCTCAAGTTATACAAATCATCAGTGTCTTCAATCACCGCTCTCAAGTTATACAAATCATCAGTGTCTTTAACCACCGCTCTCAAGTTCTACAAATCATCAGTGTCTTTAATCACCGCTCTCAAGTTATACAAATCATCAGTGTCTTTAACCACCGCTCTCAAGTTCTACAAATCATCAGTGTCTTTAATTACCGCTCTCAAGTTCTACAAATCATCAGTGTCTTTAAACACTGTTCACAAGTTCTTCAAATCATCAGTGTCTTTAAAAACATCACTCACAAGTTCTTCAGTCAACAGTATCTTTTACCATCATTCACAAGTACTTCATTTATTAGTATCTTTAACATTGCTTACAAGTTCTTCTATAGGCCTGGACATTCCCCCATACGTTCCCTCTCTGCTATGTGACATTGTGTTGCTCCCTTCCTGCAATAAAGTTCATCAATATTTTCACCAAGCCTTATTGTCAGAGTCCTGTATGAGGAAGACCTATATCAGGCCATCCCTGTTCCGACCCAACTGTGGTTCCTCTTCCCTACCATCGGAAGAACCCCCGAGTTCACAACACCCCCAACCTAGGTCAGTGACACACACCCTTACTATAAAGTACACACCTCCTTCCATCCCAGCCTATAGTAAGCTCAAAATGCAACCAAATCTACATGCAGATGGATCAACATGATGTTTCTGTACACATACGCAGTAAAAAAAATGTTTATTTCGCACCCAAAAAGATCTTATGCTCAACTCCACATTAACCATTGCATGTAGAAGTGCTGAAACAGGGGGTGGTTGCTACTTACCCAAACCGGAGGGGCTTGGGTCAGTAGCAAATGGGCAGGGAGAGAGTGGAGACTGATGCTGCACAGAATGCTGGACTGCATCTGTTATTAGGGGAGGGGGTGATAGCACTGATCCCCCCCCATCCCCTTTGACCACTGGATCTGCTCCCTGGTCAAGGGGGACAAATCCGCCCCCCTTTTTAGTGCCCGGCATAGTTCTTTTTTTTTTTTTTTGAAATGGGGCGGGAGCATGACCACGCTCACAAATTTTGCCATGCCCCCAGTACACAGGCCCGTCGTTGCTCTCAATGGCCCTACTTGTATGTATGCATGTATGTACAGTATATATATATATATATATATATATATATATAAATAAATATATATATACAGTATACATACAGCATGTATATATTGTACATACTAATAGACAGGGGCGTAGCCAGAACTTTGTGGGCCCCATAGCAACATTTTAAAGGGGCCCCTGTCCCAGTGCTTCTAAAGAGACACTTCTCTGCAGCTATTGTTACTGTTATGTCCCATAATAGTGCCCTAGTTCATTTTTTTTAATCATAGTACTGCCCTAGTTCACGTTATTATTTACATTTTAAGGCTGAAAGTACACATTATATAATACAGTACCTCCAATTCACATTATGTCATACAATGTCCCCAGTTCATATTATGCCACACTATAGTCTATGATGCCTCCACTTCATATTGTGCCACATTACAGTGTCCCAGTTCATATTATGTAACATTATAATGTCCTCCAGTTCATTTTATAACACATTACAATGAGCAGGTCCAGGGTTGTAACTAGATATATTGTAGACCCCAAGGAAAAAGTTTGTAAGGGCCCCTATCTTTCTACTAATGGTGAAAATGTATATAACATATGTAACTGTGACTGGGCAGATGGGCCCCTCTCAGCTCTGGGCCCCATAGCAAGTGCACTACGTGCACCTATGGTAGCTACACCCTTGCTAATAGATGATTATATGATGATGTGCAAATCATTGTTTTTATATTTTTGTATGTAAGGGTCTCTTTTGTGAATCTTTGGTATCCATTATTCCATTGTAAATTGCAGAATTTGTGGTTCCCATTATTCCATTATAATTTATATTGCAATTGCACAGAGATGCCTTTAATGTACATTCTATTAAAGTTTCAAAATTGTCCATGTTAAAAGACTTTTTCATCACTAAATATCGCAATTATTTATTTAACAGGTAAACATACTGTACTGTATAGTGCCCATATATCACACAGCACTTTACAGAGAATATTTCAGCCACATCAGTCCCTGCCCCAGAGGAGCTTACACTATATTCACAGAAACCAGCAACTAATTAACCTACCAGTATGTTTTTTGAGTGTGGGAGGAAACCAGTGCACCAGAGGAAAAACACTCATACATAAGGAGAACATATAAACTCTGCACAGATCGTCAGTGACCAGGAATTGAATGCTAACTATTATGCATATTGTGCTGAGCGGCTGTAACTATTGAGATGCACTTTTAAAACTATTGTAACACTTACCTGTTGTGCTATTTTTACAATCTGAAATAAAAAAATTTCATTGTCAAACCACAATATACAAGATTTAATTATGGTGACAGCAACGCACTGGAAATAAAGATATTCACATTAAGTAACATTCACAAATGGGTACATTTTTGTTAATGTACTTGTTTTACATACTGTAGGACAGTGGTTTCCAAACTTTTTTGAATCACGGCGCCCTAGAATATCAGAATTTTTTTCACGCACCACTAGGCCAAAAATTTCTTATTGAGAAATTTAGAAAGAAATATTACATTAAGTAGATCGCGTTTATATGTCATCCTTAGGGTCAGTAGTGTGGTGAGGGACAAGATTTGCTTCTGTTTGGCCACATATTTTATAACTGTCAGCAGGGCCGGTTCTAAGGTTTGTGGCGCCCCGGGCAAAATACGGGGGGCGTGGCTTCAATTGGGGGCGTGGTCAACGCGCTGAAAGAAAAAATAAAAATAAATAAAAAGAATACTTACCATCCCCGTTCCTGATCCAGACCCCCTCCGCCGGCGGCGCCGATCTTCTGCTCTCCTCTCTTCAATCTATGGGAGAGACGTTATTACGTCTCTTCCATAGAACAGCATAGACACTAGAGGTCAATTATGACCCCCTAGTGTCTGTGCCACTATGCTGTGCGGTGCGCGATGACGTCATCGCGCATCGCACAGCAAAGGTCCTCTAGACGAAGGGAAACTAGACCGTAGCGTCTAGTTTCCCTTCATGTAGAGAACCTTTGCTGTGCGGTGCGCGATGACGTCATCGCGCACCGCACAACTAAGGTCCTCTTAATGAAGGGAAACTAGACGCTACGCGTCTGGTTCCCTTCAAAGCGGGGGGCACAGCAGGGCACTGCGGGGGGCACAGTGGCGGTTCTTGCCCTGGTGCGGCGCCATCCGGATGGCGACGGCGCCCTCCGGAAGGCGGCGCCCCGGGCAAAAGTACCGCTTGCCCGTGGCAAGAACCGCCACTGACTGTCAGCCACCAGCACTGGTTTTGCCTATTATATTGACCATGAATAATTTGAATTGGTCCTGGACCACCAACCCAGGGCACCCCGGCAAGTGTCCCGAGGCACCCCAGGGAGCCACGGCACACAGTTTGGGAACCTCTGCTGTAGGACAATGATTATGATGCTTATAACTAGATACCGTATATGTGCCGACAACATCCAAGAAAATAATGCTGTCTGTCAATTTATCTAGGCCAGAGGTTCTCAAACTCGGTCCTCAGGACCCCACACAGCAGGGCCGGCTCCAGGCCTACTAGCACCCTGAGCGAGAAAATGTAAAAGCGCCCCCCAACCGCGCGCGCGCTCCAGGAAAAGTGAGCGTGGCCTCTGGGAAAGTGGGTGTGGTCTCATACCTTCATATTATCAGACTATAAATAAATATATTTTCACACCCCCTCTACGCACACAATTAGCAGCCTTACACATAATAGCCACAGTAGTGTTCCTTACATACAATGTCTCCAGTATAGTGTCAGATACACATAATCTGCAGTGCCAGATAGACATGATATGCCCCCCAGCAGTGCCAGCTACTCGACATGCTCCGCAGCAGTGCCAGCTACACATGACATGCCCGCAGCAGTGCCAGCTACACATGATAGTGTTCACTTTTTAGGGCAGGGTGCAGATCACAGGGAGGGCCCATTTTTAAGTTAGGAGGGCAAAATGATGTACATACTGTAATGCTTGGTGCTCCCCCACCTACACGGTAAAGAATGGACAGTGCGCGCCGAAGGCGCGCAGCAAAAATTTAGGGGCGTTGCTTCGTGCGGAAGGTGCGTGGCCACATAATAGTGGCAATTCGCATTACACCACACAGTACCAGTAGTGCAGATAATACACTTTGCGCCAGGCAGAGCACCGAGACACATTGCCTAGCCACAGACGCCTAGCGGGAACACTACATGATATGCCCCCCAGCAGTGCCAGCTACACGTGACATGCCCCCCCAGCAGTGCCAGCTACACGTGACATGCTCCCCAGCAGTGCCAGATACATAAATGGCCACACAGTGCCAGATATGTCCCCACAGTTCCAGATACATAAATGCCCCCACAGTGCAGAAATGCCCCTACAGTGCCAGATACATAAGTGCCCCCACAGTGCCAGATATTCCCCCACAGTGCAGATATGCCCCCACAGTGCCAGATACATAAATGCCCCACAGTGCAGATATGCCCCCACAGTGCCAGATATGCACCCACAGTGCCAGATACATAAATGCCCCCAAAGTGCCAGATATGCCCCCACAGTGCCAAATACATAAATGCCCCCAAAGTGCCAGATATGCCCCCACAGTGCCAGATATGCCCCCACACTGTCAGATATGCCCCCACACTGCCAGATACATAAATGCCCCCAAAGTGCCAGATATGCCCCCACAGTGCCAGATATGCCCCCACAGTGCCAGATATGCCCCCACAGTGCCAGATAAATGTCCCCACGGTGCAGATATGCCCCCACAGTGCCAGATACATAAATGCCCCCAAAGTGCCAGATATGCCCCCACAGTGCCAGATATGCCCCCACAGTGCCAGATAAATGTCCCCACGGTGCAGATATGCCCCCCACAGTGCCAGATACATAAATGCCCCCAAAGTGCCAGATATGCCCCCAAAGTGCCAGATATGCCCCCACAGTGCCAGACAAATAAATGCCCCCACAATGCCATATATATAAATGCCCCCACGGTGCAGATATGCCCCAAACAGTGCCAGATAAATAAATTCCCCCACAGTGCAGATATGACCCCAAAGTGCCAGATATGCCCCCACAGTGCCAGACAAATAAATGCCCCCACAATGCCATATATATATATATATATATATATAAATGCCCCCACGGTGCAGATATGCCCCAAACAGTGCCAGATAAATAAATTCCCCCACAGTGCAGATATGACCCCACAGTGCCCGATCCATAAATGCCGCCGCCACCTCACGTCACCTCATCTGCGGCGCTGGGATGGGGAGTGCTGCTGATGCTGAGCCTGAGCCCGCAGGCGCCGTGTGGACTCTTCTAAATCAGCTCTGTGCGCGCTGTGCGCGCTGCGCGGCGCCGGCCTCTGACAGCAGAGGCCGGCGCCGCACAGCGCGCATAGCACGCACACAACAGATCAGTTAAGGGCGGCCGGGTATCGCTGCAGGCTGGGCTGGCTCCAGGCCAGAATATGGCGGCGCCAGCGCGCGGCGCCCATTAAGGGTGGCGCCCCGCGCGGCCGCTCCATTCGAACATGCCTGGAGCCGGCCCTGCCACACAGTGCATGTTTTGCAGGTCTCCTCACAGAATCACAAGTGAAATAATTAGCTCCACCTGTGGACCTTTTAAAATGTGTCAGTGAGTAATTAATACACCTGTGCACCTGCTGGGTTACCTGCAAAACATGCACTGTGTGGGCCCCCGAGGACCGAGTTTGAGAACCTCTGATCTAGGCTTTCAAATATTTTCTCTCACTCAAATAAATATTGCAGTAGCTTTGTAATTCAAATAATTTGAATAGACAATTTTCTGTAGTAATTAGGATTAAATATATTATAATAATCTGAATCGCACTAAAAAAAATTCTGCACTGGGGATATTTCAAAGTGCTTAACACACTGTTAGAGAATCAACTCTAAATCTGGCATGAATGCATCAAACTCCGTTCTGTTACATTACTGAGGACTACCAGAGGTCAGATAGTGACCTTGACCATTGCAGTATATAGCACTCTAAAATTAAAATGATATAGGAATACTCTGGAAATACCATCAACAGAGAGGAAGATTAATGGCTTGTGTCACTTTGACAAAAAGGATATTTGCACCTTTGAAACATTGTATTCCTGCGTATAAGCACTGCAATAAATAAAGGCTGACACGTTTTTATTTACTGCATTGTTTGACAAGATGCTAGCTGAGTATCAATAAAAGCAATACCTTATACATATATTCCTGTTTGGCTGTAATGTTAGGTATAGAACAGAATATACAGTATGTGTATTTCTGTATTATGAACTGGATTATTATTGATGCAAAATATTATAATTTATTGGAACAGTATTTCATATCCTCATTCAGTAACATCCAAACCCTGCAGTGGCCAAATATGTAATATGAGGTCTTGGTGAGTCTTGCTCCAATATTACTCCATAATACAGTACCAGCCCTCCATCCCCCTTCTCTTTCTTCACCAACACCAGTATGAAACAAAAAAAAGAAGAGCTGCAATGTTTTTAGTATACGGTGGCATAGGGGTGCATTGGTCCTGTAAAAATATGGCTTTTTTTGTAAACAGAGTTCTAGGATTCTTCATTCAAATTTAAATATTCTCTTAATGTTGGCTAATTGCTGAAATTCAGATGAATTTTTACAGTATATAATCTTCTAATCTATACAGCAGGTCAGAGTGCAGCAATCAAAACTATACCACCAGGATGCAGTGTAAGATCCATCCCCCAAATATGCTGCATAAACAGCTGCATTGTTATAACACAGTTTTTAATAAATGTCCTATACCATTGCATATACTGTACTATAGGCATATACCAATATATAGTAGTACTGCCGCAATATGCCACTATATTCTACTCTATGAGTCTGTAATGACTGACCTGCTAAATAGGATTTATAGAAGTAAGAAATGGTTTTACTACTTAATTTGGATTGGGTATGAAATCCTGGCAGTTGAGATCCCAATGATGACTCTTGAAAGCAAAATCCTTATGCTTGGAATGCCAATGGATACTGGTGAGTATTTTAACCATACTCCTACCCCTAACTCTAACCCTACTCCACCCCTTCTGCGGCCTAGCCATAACCGTCCTCTCCTGCAGCCTTTCCCCAGCCTAACCCCCTCTAAAAATAACCCTAACCTTAATACACACCTTGGACATCTGTTGGCATTGTGAGACTCAGGATTTTGGTGTCAGGATTTTGACAGTCGGGATTCCAACCGCAGGAATCCTCACTACATCCCCTCCATTTGGGAGCATTACTTCATGAAGGAAGATGCAAATGTTACGGTATGCTGCTGCTTACCTTTTACTTGAGATCTACACAGATGTTTACTACAAGAAATATGACGTGTAGCACATCTCTAAACTTATAGAATGTGCTACAATGCTATCTACTAGTTAGGAAAACATTTCCATCTATGTTACCTATGGCTGATGCCATGAACCTGATGGCACATGCAAGTACGTTAATACATAGCAGCAAGTACAGTGTGTACTGCTGCATACAGTATGTGCTGTAGCACACGGGTATGGGTGTTGGATCGACAGTCATTAGGTCGACCACTATTGGTCAACATGCATTAGGTCGACAGGGTCATTAGGTCGACATGTACTAGGATGACAGGTCAAAAGGTCAACATGAGTTTTTTTTTTTTTTTAGTTTTTTTGGTGTCGTTTTCTTCATAAAGTGACAGGGAACCACAATTAGTGCACCGTGTCCCCTCGCATGGCTCACTTCACTCGCCATGCTTCAGGCAAGGTGCTTCGCTGCGCTCGCCACAGGTTACCATTTCCAACTGTAGTCCACGTGGATCGTAAAGTAATCAAAAAGTCCAAAAATTAAAAAAATGCGAAAAACTCATGTCAACCTTTTGAACTGTCGACCTAATGACCATGTCGACCTAATGACCCTGTCCAACTAATGCATGTTGATCAATAGTGATCGACCTAATGACTGTCGATCTAAGTGGTGTCGACCTAATGACCGTATCCCATAGCACACAGAGCCAAGTCTGCCGGCAGAGATAGTCAAACTCCAGTATACATTTATAGAGTTACTGTTTCCTCACACTCGACTATTGGTAATACATTATAATATGACAATTCTAATAATTCACACTATAATATGTTAGAACCAGGGCATTTCATAACTTGTTATAAGTACAATATATTACTGCTAAGACTGCAATAACTGCCAATCAGCACTGATGCATGATCACATGGTAAGTATGGGCTAATTGCTATAGTAAGTTATTATTGGGAAGGGGAGGGATAGGTAGAAATAATATACATACAGGGAGTTTAAAAGGTGTCTCTGCAGTGAATGTGTGCTAAGCAAGTCTCCCCACAGAGGATATGTGCTAAGAGTAATAAGACAACATCATTTTCTTTAAACACATTACTTACATAAAATAAATGTTTGTTCCCCGTTCTCTGGTGGCTCAATGACTCCCCACTGGCTTTGTCCATCTCTGGACAGCTGCAGAGATCTGCACCCAGAGACAGTAAGGCTCATCCAGGTGCAGTCACAAAGTTGCTATTGTACGCATTGTTTTCTTACTATGCATGCATCTGATCCGCAGTGCGCATGCGCAGTGTATGAATTGCGATTGCGGTCACACCAAGGAATGAGTCGCAAAGTGAGTGACCGGAAGACAGCGTTTGGGGGTGGGAACGAGGAGTGGTTGGCTAAACACAGGCGTGTCATCACAGTTGCGATCTTGCTTGCTATTGTAGAGCCCTCAGCATCCCGTAAGAGCAGCTCAGCCCACGCTTCTTTAGAGGCACTCAAGACTTTCCGTCATGACCCAATCTATAACGATAGTACCAATGTATCAGCAATTTTATGCCGTAGGTAAGAAACTATGCGACAGCGGTGGGTGTCCCTACGCTCAGGTTATTTTCTGCCTATATTGGCATATAATCGCAATTGCATAAGGCAAAAGAGAGCAATGGCAGCAGGAAGAACAACTGCACCTGAATGAGCCTAAGTGCTCATTGCAGAGGAACTTTTTGAACTCCCTGTATATAGATAGATAGATAGATAGATAGATAGATAGATAGATAGATAGATAGATAGATAGATAGATCAGGGAGCTACTTTAATAGAACTCCATAAAGAAAAAAGTACTTCATATTACCAAGATTTCATAAAGGAAAATAATAATTCACCTAAATATCATAACATAGTGCTAAACTGTATTATGTTAATATACAAACCACTAAAAATCATGTGCATTTAATAATGTTTAGAAGGTCATACAGGAAGCAAGGGATGTATTCCAAGGCAAAATTACATTTCTGTATTTCCAAGCCAGCAACATATTTCCCTACAACAGTTTAAAAGGTATTTAGAAATAAATTTAGACCGGAGCATCTGTATTTTAGACAGTCATAAAGAAGAAGCTTAAATTGTTTTTAGCCAAATAGCCTTGCTCAGCAGACCATGGGAATATTAATCAACTAGATGTTACAGCTTTGAGTATATACTCAAGGATATTGCAGAATTATGTGTTCCTTCTTGGTTGTAACATTTATAAAATAAAGCATTAGTCACTTGCCAAATTTAGAACCTTAAGAACCAGTTAAATAATATTATTTTTATTCCCACTAACACCATTACATTACAGAAAAATGAACTTGAAGGGATATTTTCCTTGCGATGTTCATTTGTTCATTGGAAGAATTGTCACTGAGCACTTGCAGAGAGTACGTTAGATGGTCTGAGTGACTGGACCTTGCCAGGCATACATACTGTATGTGTGCTGATAAGGTGCTGTTCCATTGAAATACTGTATGTTTGCAGCATACAATGGCTAAAACTAATTTAAACTGAATAATTGCTCATAATATAGGAAAAGCAGGAAAAAAACAGCATTCTTAGGGTTTGTCATTAACATCATCTAACAGAAAAAGACTATTTTTGAATCACAGATTGTTAATATGGATGAGGATCCACTTTCTTGACCATCCATCGAATTTGACCATCAATAAAATAGGGAAATATAGTCTTAATGACCACCACAGGAATACTCTCAAAATGCAATAAGCCAAGCACTATAGTACATTGGGCAAATGAGAAAGATTGGATGTGCAAAACTGGAATAGCTTCATGAAATCTGGAACAAAAGACAAAAGGAAAGGGTCTTTCTGTTACCCTAATGTAACTAACGATAATACTTAGGCAGCTAGATCTTTCTGTTAACAAAGCATTCAAAAGCCAAAGATTGAAACACTGATGAGATTGGATGAAGACTGGATGGATCTCACACATTTATGAATAGAGGGAAAATGCAGAAAACCAGTGTGGCTGGAGACCAAGTCCACATGGCCAAGATGGTAGTGTGGGGGTTAACCTTTGTGCTTCTGCATCATTTTTGAAAGACCCAATCAGTGATGAGACTCCAGTTGTGCATGTAATAGCCATTGGCAAGGAGCAGGATTGCAGCCAAGAAAACTTAGGGCCTAATTCAGATCTGATCGCAGCAGCAGATATAACATGTGCAGAGAAAGTAAAGGGGGGGGGGGGTACTCATGGAGCGATCGCTGATTAAAATCTAAGCAATCTGACTAGATTGCTTAGACTTTAAGCAACGGGGTTGGGGGAAAGAAGGATAGAAGAAAACTGTATTTATGACGCACTAGAAAGAATTAATCAATCCTAAAATGTAACCTTTATTGAATATGTATTAAAATGTATAATTTCATTGACCCAGACTACAGTGAAACATAAGAGTTAAAATCAAACAGACTGACATATATGTGAAACCTACAAGATAGGAAATGGTGAATAAAGAATTTTAAAAAGCGTATCCTGCGTGTGTTGTGTATATCACCCCTTTATAGGTATACCTATAAAGGGGTGATATACACAACACACGCAGGATACGCTTTTTAAAATTCTTTATTCACCATTTCCTATCTTGTAGGTTTCACATATATGTCAGTCTGTTTGATTTTAACTCTTATGTTTCACTGTAGTCTGGGTCAATGAAATTATACATTTTAATACATATTCAATAAAGGTTACATTTTAGGATTGATTAATTCTTTCTAGTGCGTCATAAATACAGTTTTCTTCTATCCTTCGTTCCCCCAACCCCGTTGTACATTTACTGTAATTGACAGCACCCCCTTCCTTTATTTTGAACATCATTAAGATAGTATAAAAGGGGTTTCATATAGTGATTGTATGGTGATGACTCACATACACTCGCACTATTAGAAAAAATATATAAAGTGAGTGTGCAGATACCCAACCCGTGTGTTAGATTTTAAGCAGCAATCACTCCGTGTGTACCCCCCACAGCGATAGCGATGCGCAGCCCCGCGCATCGCTATCGCTGGTGCTAGATTGGCCTAGCAGGTCTAGCAGGTCGCTCTCCCCCCCCCCCTCCCCCCGCACGCTCAGCACACATCGCGCTGTGCTGAGCGGGGGGAGAGAAGTGTGCTCAGCACTGATCTCTCATTAGATCTGCCCGGGTAGATTCGGGTAGAGTGTGCTCAAACTGAAATCTAAATTGCAGTGTAAAAATAAAGCAGCCAGTATTTACCCTGCACAGAATTAATATTACCCACTCTGATCTAAATCTCTCTGCATATGTTATATCTGCCCCCCTCCCCCTGCAGTGCTCATGGTTTTACCCATTAGCTAACAAATTTGCTGCTGCAATGAGATCTGAATTACCCCCTTAGTCCCAGACTGCAGTGTGAGGCTGGTCTTTGCATGATGCTGGGACATGGCATAGACAAGTTCCAGCACTGGGAGATGGGACTAGTGTCAACAGTAATGCACACTTATATAATATACAGTATTAAAATATATGTTGCTGTAAAGCACTGCAGCTGATCTTTAATGCATTGGTGTATGAAGCAGATGATATTTAATAGTCTGTGGCATGTTTAAATGTGTTTATATTTAAAGGTAAAAATTGCACTTGCTTTATAGAACTGTACAGGGAAAGGAATCGTATCTTCTGTTACTAGGAAATGGGATGAAAATTGTAATTTCCTAACAGCAGATCGGGTAAGGCCTTTTTGATAGTGGTCATTACACAGCATGTTATATGCTTGGATTTTGCAGTTCCAGTGGGAAAGGTGTTAATGACAGATGACTTCTGTGTTTCTTTATGTAAAGTGTCGAGTAGGTTTGGAATAAATGATTTCCAGTACAATTGTTACAGATATACTGAAGGGAAGAAGGAAAGTGGGTTGAATCTTTTGAAATGTAATCTGTATTTATTTATATGTTGTACGATAGCTGGTCTGATTAATATATGAATCCTAAAGTTATATGGGGGAGGATCTTAGAATGCTATTGTGTCTTCTGACTATATACTGTAAAGAGGGTTGTGAGCACTGAGTTGGGGGTAGAGAGATCTCTTCTGACAGAAAGGACAATACATTCTGTGACATCTAGAAGTGTTGAACTGCTGTTAAAATAGAGTATGTATGCTGTATCCCCTTGAAAAAGGAAAGAGTATTTTTTAAGTATATTTAAGCAATAAACATCTTGCCTTCAAGATGACTGCCTTTTATCTTGCTTCCAACAGGAATGCGACAAATGTAATACCATTCTCCTCCTGTTCTGGGTTGAGCCCAGCATCTCCAAGCTCCACCCTCTGCCAGGGCCTGGTTAAGTGTTAGTGACCAGTGGAGGTAAACCGATGCCAGTCAGGTGTGGCAGAGAGTGTCCACGCATACACAACAGCAAGTGGTTTCAGCAAAATACCCACCCACAGTGGGTGGAGTCAGTAACAGGCAGTTACTGACATTAAGAGGGAATTCTCTATTGGCCCAAGGTCTCGTGAGACCCAAGACAAATCTTGGTGCAGGTGTGCATCCGGTCACAACCACATAAGCAGGAGTGGAGCTTTTGGTTTCTGTTTCATGAAAGTCTATAAAAAAATTCTACAATTATTGCTGGAGTCAGACAGGCAGAAATTATTAAGTCTGAAACTCAGTTGGAGCAATAAGAAAATTACAAAACAATAATAGAAATTTAGAAGACAATGTGTTAGATTTATTTGGCTCATACAGTGATGATTCAGATTTTGTGTAATGATGGCAACATTAGTGTGAAAGGATACATATTTTGCATGTGTATGTGTGTATGCATGTACTGTATGTATGTATGTATGTATGTATGTATGATTGCATGTACCATATGTATGCAGATATTAAACCCATAAAAGACTGGCATAACTATGAGTATGATGACACACTGCATGTATTAACATTTGATGTGTGCTAAGGTTATAAGATTGAGAAATCACTAGAATTGGACTAAGATAAACATAAATACCATAAAAATATAATGAAATGCCAACATATAAAAAAAGAAACAAATAAAAAACAGGCAAAGCTGTAAAAGGTTCTTCCATATTTAAATCTAATATAAATTGACAAAATGCTGCACATTTTAGCAAAGGAGACTAAAGAAGAACCTTAATGAAATTATTCACCTGGCAAAGCAATTGCTACTTGCAACACTCCATATGGCCTACTTTGATATGATACATTTATCACACTGTGTTGCCTTATGCACTGGGCAGCCAGGCTGCATTCATTTTACCAAGGAAATTATTTGTAGCTCACTCACTTTTCTTTTGCTCATTTTAGTGTAGGAATATTTCCTTCATTATTATCAGTAGATTTTTAACTGTATGTGCTGTGTACAGTATGTCCTCATATACATTATATTTCAAAAGTATTCAACCCCCTAAAAACTTAACGGATTTGTCTGTGTTACATATGGCACAGATTGTTTCAAATAGTATTTTATTGCAAAAAAAAAGTAGGATCTTAAAGTAAATTGTATTTGCCATCAGATTTGGCTATTGTAAAACATTCACCTTTTTGTTGTACACCATGCCGGTGTTGCTTTGGTCTTGTGTTGGGGTGGCATTGTCCTGCTTAAAGGTGAACCTTCTCCCAAGCTTTAGTTTTCTAGCAGACTGAAGCACTTTGTATTGCAGTATTTCCCTTCATTTCAGACTCAATCATTTTGTCTTGCTTCTCCCTTCATTTTGAGTAATCTATCAGTCTTTCAATTTTAAGTAGATGTCCAGTCCCTGCTGAGAAAAAGCATCCCCACAACACGGCGATGTCACCCCCAATCTTCACGATGTTTGCTGGGGAATAGGCCGTGTTAGTATTGTGCTACACATAAGACCTGATTCAGAGGTGGATGCAGAAACAATATCGGAAGCAAGTGGCAAATTATTTCCAGTCTGTATAGGCATCTGAGTCACACTGCACACTGCGTCCCAGGTGTTACCGTTCAAAGACACTGATTGAAGTTTTACACCCAGATATCAATATCAGTTGGTATTTTTGATTTGTATTGGGGTTGACTAGCCAGATGCAGGGTTGTCATGGGCTTGTCACAGTTAGTGCCTGTGACTAAAGGTGCAGTTGCACTGACACAGACAGCCATATTCAGAAAGAAATTCTGCACTTCAATAGGTGCAATCTCTAATGGGGTGTCCGATGGTGCAACAGAAGTAGCACAACAGCAGATTAACGCCACGGCTGGTGGGCTCTTCAGGGAAGACGATCAGCTGCTGCATTAGCATAAATATGCAGTAACAGCTGCTGCAAAAGATGCAGTGGTGGCTGCAACCGTCTCCACGTATGAATCAGGCCCATAGATTTTTGGATTGGGACCAAAAAGATAATTTTTCTATAATCTGACCACAAAACCTCATGCCACATGTTGGCTGGGTCACTGCTGTTTTCTGATAAACTTAGACATGCTTAGATGTGGCTATTCTCCAGTAATGGCTTCTTTCTAGCCACCTTCCCATACAGGCAAGTTGTGTGCAGAGCTCTTGTTATAGATAACCCTCACACCAGTCTCAGTCACTGACCTCTGTAGCTCCTTCCCAACCCCTCACACACTTGACTTTTGTAAATTACCTGCTACTGGCTGCATAACATGGCCACAGTCCAGAGGCATGACTGCCTAGATACAGTACACTGTCCAGAATCCACTGCTACCTAGTGGCAAATGCAGGATTTCTAGAGTAAGAGCAACTGTTAGATTTTGGAACAAAGCAAGAAAATGTGATGCACTAAAACTTTTGTCTATTCTTAGTTATAGGAAAACAATAGTGTATGCAATAATTCTACAATTAAAGCAGTTGCAAGTTATATACCACTACTGACAGGCACATATATTTATGCACCTCCTCTGAGCTGGAGCTTGTCTGGATGGGAGGGGCTAAATTACACTATGCCACACACTATGCTACACCAAATCCACACTCTTACCATAAATCACTATATTGCATTATCACACATACTACATCAAATCCCCCACAACACCATACATGTACTGAATAATTATTATAGCGCATAATACTACAGATATGCTACATGATACCTGCACTGCACCATGTGCAAAATGCTACCATCATACTGCATCATACATTACTGTGGGGGAAATTCAGACCTGATCGCTAGGCTGCGTTTTCATACAGCGGGCGATCAGGTCTAAACTGCGCATGCGTATGCACCGCAATGCACAGGCACGTCGCACAGGTACAAAGCGGATCACCGCTCAGCTGGGTTTGTGCAAAGGATCCATTCGCACGGGCGTTCGCAAGGAGATTGACAGGAAGAAGCAGTTTGTGGGTGGCAACTGACCATTTTCTGGGAGTTTGTCTGCCTGGAAAGCATAGAATTCATTCAAAAATTTATTTTTCAAATAGACCAGCTTTTGGCTGGCGTGTTTAGATAGTCATGCATGGATCAGTGAGATCCTGGTAGGCCGATTTGTCTGTGGGGCCTATTTTGTGTGTTGTCATGTGACCCCACCCCCAACATGACAGGCAGCCCACCGTACTCAGTACACTGCATTGTCCCCATTTATTCTGTTATTCCATCTCTGCAGTACAGCAACTCTGCCATCCAGTAATGCTGCCATGACTACACGATACTGTACCTCTTGTGCTGCCTGCCCATGTTGGGCTGCTTCTACAAAATATTACAGGGACATTTTTTTCCAAATATGCCCCTGGTCTCAGACACAGCAGCAGCAAAGACGCATAGAAAACTACATTTGCATACAATCAGGGCCTATAAGGAGGGATCCCGCCCCCCTCAACAGACCCCGCCCCCTCATCAGACCACACCTCCATTAGGGTTGCTTCCATAAATTCCCCAGGCTTGTTTTCCATTCCAATCCGCCCCTGCATGCTTCTCTGTGTAAGTGTCTAAAACTGTTAAAAATAAAAACTGAGTGGGGTCCCCCCTCCTAAGCATAACCAGCCTTGGGCTCTTTGAGCCGCTCCAGGTTGAAGAAATACAGGGGAAAACTTGTGTAGGGGTCCCCAGTATTTATACAACCAGCACCGGGATCTTGGGCCAATCCTGGTTCCAAAAATGCGGGGACAAAATATGTAGGGGTCCCCTTATTTTTAAAACCAGCACTGGGCTCCACTAGCCAGGGGGATAATGCCACAGCTGAAGGATGCATTAATGTATGTCCCTGTGGCTGTGGCATTACCCCCCCCCCCCAACTAGCCATCCCTGGCCAGAGTTCCCTGGGAGAGTGGGTACCCGTTAAATCAAGGGGTTCCCCCCTCCAGGCACCCAAGGGCCAGGGGTGAAGCCCGAGGCTGTTCCTCCGATCCCTGGGCAGTGGATGGAGGGCTGATAGCTTATAAAAGTGTAAAAAAAAGTATTGTCTTATGCTGTGGAACTACAAGTCACAGCAAGCCTCTCCAGAATGCTGGTTCTTGGAGAATCTCTAAGTCAGACAGAACCCAAGATATTTGTCTGGAAGAGCAATTAAAAGAAGCATTTTGTTTCCACCAGCACCCTGAATGATACAGTAACCAGATTTAAATCCCACACAATATTAGAATTCAGAGATCTCGGTTACATATATTTGTGCAAATGTATGAATAAGCCCCCAAGCCACGTCAAGGCCTCTCTGTATATTGGGGGTCCCTAGCGCTATATCTAGGTGCAGGGTGCGGTACCCCAAAATCAGCATAAGCCAGAAAACCCAGGGCTGCATACCAATGAAAAATCTATAGTGTTAATAAATTAGTGTTAGGAAGCTGAAGCTATATACAGAAAGTGATACAAAAAATGAGATGTAATTAAAATAATGAAGAAATAGTGTTAGTAAAAGAAATTAGTAAGTGATAAGTGTTAATGGAATGTAAAGTATGCCACACTAGAGCCATCTAGCCCAGACAATCCAGAGGCACTGCACCTCCCACCTCCATTACCCCAATTTAGGTCTATGATTAGCCAGCAAAGAGCCACATGATAATGGCTCCTTACTTAATATATCTAAGCTAAGAGCTACCTCCCTTAGAGCAACCCCATAATGCTCCATATGGCATTTCAGGACCTGCACCTCCTCCTAATGCATGCAGATATTTCTAAGGAAGAAAAAAAAGCATTTTGTTTCCCCAAAAAAATCTAATTTCTCATACGTCCTAGAGGATGCTGGGGTCCACTTCATGACCATGGGGTATAGACGGTTCCGCAGGAGCCATGGGCACTCTTAAGACTTTTCAATGGGTGTGAACTGGCTCCTCCCTCTATGCCCCTCCTCCAGACCTCAGTTTTAGAAATGTGCCCAGGCAGACTGGATGCACTCCAGGGGAGCTCTACTGAGCTTCTCTGAAAAGACTTATGTTAGGTTTTTATTTTCAGGGAGAACTGCTGGCAACAGTCTCCCTGCTTCGTGGGACTGAGGGGGCAGAAGTAGGAACCAACTTCCTGAAGAGTTTCATGGCTCTGCTTCTGGCTGACAGGACACCATTAGCTCCTGAAGGGTACTGAACGCTAGCCGTGTCTAGATGCTCACTCCCACAGCATGCCGTCACCCCCCTCACAGAGCCAAAAGTCAGAAGACAGGTGAGTAGAAGAAGACAGGCAGCCAGCACACTGCTCAGCGCCATTTTCTCTCTCCTCAGGCTGCAGAGACAACGCTGGTCCTCCTTCGCTTCTGACTACAAGTATCAGGGTGCAAAACAGGGGAGGGCACAAGTGAATTTGGTGCTTTACAAGTGTGTTTTACTGTGTAAAAAGCGCTGCATGTCAGTGGGCATTCTGTGTTCACAGGCATTAGATACTGGCGCTGGGGTTGTGAACTGGCTGCTCCTAAACTGTGTCCCTCTGACAGATTTTACTGTGGGTCTGTCCCCTATAAGTCCCAGTGTGTCTGTGTGTGTTTTGTACACGTGTGTAAGACATGTCAGAGGCAGGGAGTTCCTCCCCAGAGGAAACCATTTTAGGGACACAGAAGTGTAATGTGGTGGCGCTGCCGGCACACCAAGAGCCTGCATGGGTGAAAGAAATACGTGATAGTATGCATCATATCAATAGGAGATTATATAAGTCTGAATCTCATGCTAAATGCTGGAGAAAATCTGTGGAAGATGTGATTTTTCAGGGTTCTGTTCTTCCATCCGCAGGCAACCCCTCTGGGTCACATAAGAGACCATTTGCGAATATTGTGAATACTGATACCGACACAGACACTGATTCCTGTGTCGACGATATTGACTCCAGAGAAACAGATCATAAATTGGCAAAAAATATACAATATATGATTGTAGCTATAAGGGAAGTTCTGGAAGTCACGGAAGCCACTCCGGTACCTCAGGAGAAGACTTATTTCTATATAGAAAAGAAATCTAAGGTCACTTTCTCTCCTTCCCATGAGCTTAATACTCTCTTTGAAGGGATGTGGGTGAATCCAGAAAACAAATTTTGGATTCCCAAGAGAATTCAAATACCTTATCCTTTCCCAGTAGAGGATAGAAAAAAATGGGAGTCACCCCCTGTGTTATAAAGTGCACTGTCCAGGTTGACAAAGAAGGTAATTCTCCCTGCACCTAGCACGGCTTCACTAAAAGAGCCGGCTGACCGGCGAATGGAAACTACATTTAAATCCATTTATGTTGCCAATGGTACGCTGCTCAGGCCCAATATTGCTTGCGCATGGGTGAGTTGCGCTATTGAAAAATGGTCAGACAGAGTGTCATCAGAAATTGACACGATTGATAAAGATGAGATACTCCTTAAGTTAGGTAATATCAAAGACGCTGCTGCATACGTGCTAGAAGCAATGAAAGATATTGGACTCTTGAGTTCACAAGCAGCTACCATGGCTGTATCAATAACGAAAGAAGTTCCTGCGCACTAGAAAGGGTATATAGCACACCTTATTCAGTGTTATCAAATCATAAACCAATCTTTCTAATCATATGAAAGATGCTTTCTTCCAAACAATTCTCTCCAAATATATATAAATAAAGAAAAATATTCTCCTACGTGTTTGAGAGGATATATAACACACCTTATTCAGGATTTTAGGATTATGACACCAATCCTTCTGATCACAGAAGGATAAAGTTATGTGCGAAATATATTCTTCCAAGTGATTTTCACCAAGCAAAAGTCTCGTAATTATAAAGCTTAAAATGTCCAAATAAAATCAATCAGTCCAATAAAAATGGAATAAGTCTCTTATCTGGTCTCCTCCTAAATGCTTGTAATAAATCGTCCCCACCGTGTATGATTCTTTGTCAAGCTCCTCAGTTAAGGTACATGCAAAACAAATAATAGGGAATCATGGTGCAGACTTATACAAGTTTATTACAGAAACAATATTTTTACACTTAAAATGCGTACCCAAAATGACCTTCCAGGAAGGCACAGTAAATAGCACACAGGGGTATTTATGAAGCTCCCCCTATTGAGCTGTACCTTCACCAAGTCCTGGGCAGCCAAGAACACCAACGCGTTTCAACCGATAGGGTCTTTGTCAAGGTGTAAATGATGTTAGGAGGACCAGATATTTATAGACAGACAATAAACACACCAACTTCCTGTTACAGGGGGCATGACCAAGGATTTAAAACCATTAAAATTATTACACACAGATTACAGTGATGAGTATATACTTAATTAGGTACATCTATATAGCACAACTATATTGATTGGCAATAGAATCTAAAAAGAGTCCCAGAAGCGCCAAATGACGCTTTTTTAACCATGCGTTTCAACCTTTTGGAACGCACGGCGTCACTTCCGGTTCCGCCGGAAATGACGTCGTCGTCAGAGATCGCGGCTGGGGAGCAGTGATGGTGTTACACACTGTCCCCCCTTCCGCCGGATGTGGCGCATGCTCTCCGCCCATGAGAATGGGCTGTGTGTAGCAATGCGTTCCACACGAATGGAACGCACACCCCGACTTCCAGTTTCGCCGGAAATAGCAATCTAGCCAGTGGGGGAATGAATTAGATGTTTTTAAACTCAGTCCATCAATCCAAATAGTAATATTTAACTGGTAAAAAAGGTCTGAAGAAATAGACCTTTCTATAAAATACCCTGCTGTGTTAAAATTAGTATAAACCACGGAGTGTATATGTTCCACCCCCCTGGTCCAATATGGACACTTCTGTTCCCACAGGGAATTCTTATAATGGGTTAAGCTCATAAATAGACAGTGGGGGAACCCATAAAGAATTACTATAATAAGTCGAAGTAATAGTTCAAAAAATAGGGAAACCCATCCGGATAAAAATATCTTAATAAAATACATAGAAATTTCTTCTCATTATAAAAAGGTTGTATATTCTAGCTTCTGGAATATATATCAAAACTTCCACTTACATGAGACGTATATATAATGTACTTGTTGACAGAAAGCTAATAAATTTATAACAGACATCACTGCGAATAAACTCAATGCCTCATAAATGAGAGGCTAGCACTTAATCACACAAAAACAAAAATTCTAAATATAAGGAATGACTTTTAACCAGACTGAGCAACTGACTTTTAGCTAGTGAGATTAAAAGGCGAGGACCTTATCGCTGGAAAAAATGAACAGGAATTTAGTTGATGAGGCCCCATGATAGCTTTATAAGAACCATTTTAGTTCGAAGTCGGCATTAAGGTCGCATGGTTTCAGTGTTTTGACTTCATGGATTCTCATCTCTGCCTTGACTAGGTTTGAAAAATAGACTTGTCAAAAGTGCTATACCGGAGAAAAGAACGGGTAGAATCAAAACCAAAGGTTTTCATAGGTGTGGCTCTTG
Organism: Pseudophryne corroboree; assembly: GCF_028390025.1. NCBI lineage: Eukaryota > Metazoa > Chordata > Amphibia > Anura > Myobatrachidae > Pseudophryne > Pseudophryne corroboree. The sequence goes on along the minus strand of NC_086450.1, from coordinate 293,199,662 downwards.
TATTGTGTGTACTTCTCATACCAAACAACCTACTAAAATGGTCGAGTATACTTCCAACACTACCAATAGAATTTTTTAGATCAATGAATTTATCACTTGCAATAGTCCCAACTGTATCTATTTAGTAGAGTGCATTTACGGTTTCCAGTACATAGGAAAAACTTCAAGGAAACTTAAAGAAAGATGGGCCGAACATTTGAGAAATATCAAAAAGGGCGACTCCAACCATTCTCTCTCCCAGCACTTCTCGTTAAAGCATAATTGTTCCCTTTCACACATCAAGAGCATCATAGGGATTAAGAAGGTAGAAGGTCATTGGAGAGCAAAAGGAAAAGATACTTTTATGGCTAAGGCAGAGATGAGAGCCATCCATAAAGTCAAAACACTGGAACCATGGGGCCTTAATGCCGACTTCGAACTAAAATGGTTCTTATAAAGCTATAATGGGGCCTCATCAACTAAATTCCTGTTCATTTTTTCCAGCGATAAGGTCCTCGCCTTTTAATCTCACTAGCTAAAAGTCGGTTGTTCAGTCTGGTTAAAAGTCATTCCTTATATTAAGAATTTTTTTTTTTTTTTTTTGGGATTAAGTGCTAGCCTCTCATTTATGAGGCGTTGAGTTTATTCGCAGTGATGTCTGTTATACATTTATTAGCTTTCTGTCACCAAGTACATTATATATACGTCTCATGTAAGTGGAAGTTTTGATATATATTCCAGAAGCTAGAATATACAACCTTTTTATAATGAGAAATTTACATGTATTTTATAATAAGAAATTTCTATGTATTTTATTAAGATATTTTTATCCGGATGGGTTTCCCTATTTTTTTAATTATTACTTCAACTTATTATAGTAATTCTTTATGGGTTCCCCCACTGTCTATTTATGAGCTTAACCCATTATAAGAATTCCCTGTGGGAACAGAAGTGTCCATATTGGACCAGGGGGGTGGAACATATACACTCCGTGGTTTATATTAATTTTAACACAGCGGGGTATTTTATAGAAAGGTCTATTTCTTCACACGTTTTTACCAGTTAAATATTACTATTTGGATTGCTGGACTGAGTTTAAAAACATCTAATTCATTCCCCCGCCTGCTAGATTGCTATTTCCGTCGAAACCGGAAGTCGGGGTGTGCGTTCCATTCGTGTGGAACGCATTGCTACACACAGCCCATTCTCATGGGCGGAGAGCATGCGCCACAACCGGCGGAAGGGGGGACAGTGTGTAACACCGTCACTGCTCCCCAGCCGCGATCTCAGACGACTACGTCATTTCCGGCGGAACCGGAAGTGACGCCGTGCGTTCCAAAAGGTTGAAACGCATGGTTAAAAAAGCGTCATTTAGCGCTTCTGGGACTCTTTTTAGATTCTATTGCCAATCAATATAGTTGTGCTATATAGATGTACCTAATTAAGTATATACTCATCACTGTAATCTGTGTGTAATAATTTTAATGGTTTTAAATCCTTGGTCATGCCCCCTGTAACAGGAAGTTGGTGTGTTTATTGTCTGTCTATAAATATCTGGTCCTCCTAACATCATTTACACCTTGACAAAGACCCTATCGGTTGAAACGCGTTGGTGTTCTTGGCTGCCCAGGACTTGGTGAAGGTACAGCTCAATAGGGGGAGCTTCATAAATACCCCTGTGTGCTATTTACTGTGCCTTCCTGGAAGGTCATTTTGGGTACGCATTTTAAGTGTAAAAATATTGTTTCTGTAATAAACTTGTATAAGTCTGCACCATGATTCCCTATTATTTGTTTTGCATGTACCTTAACTGAGGAGCTTGACAAAGAATCATACACGGTGGGGACGACTTATTACAAGCATTTAGGAGGAGACCAGATAAGAGACTTATTCCATTTTTATTGGACTGATTGATTTTATTTGGACATTTTAAGATTTACAATTACGAGACTTTTGCTTGGTAAAAATCACTTGGAAGAATATATTTTGCACATAACTTTATCCTTCTGTGATCAGAAGGATTGGTGTCATAATCCCAAAATCCTGAATAAGGTGTGTTATATATCCTCTCAAACACGTAGGAGAATATTTTTCTTTATTTATATATATTTGGAGAGAATTGTTTGGAAGAAAGCATCTTTTATATGATTAGAAAGATTGGTTTATGATTTGATAACACTGAATAAGGTGTGCTATATACCCTTTCTAGTGCGCAGGAATTTCTTTCGTTATTGGCATTGTTTTTTGTGATTGCTGTAGTCACTTGTAGTTCCAGCAGCCGGTTCACTAGCAAGGAGCGCAGGTGGTATTTTCATTTTTTCTATTTACATTCATTCACCACCCACCACCTGCTGACCATGCTGGGGTATAGAGAGAAACGAAGACTTCTAGTTAATTCTGTGTTTGACATGGTCAAAGGTAAAAATGACCAAGAGAATACAGAGTTATCTGATGTAGATTTAAACAGCATCACAGGGAAACTTGAAAAAATCCTCATCAAGGAATGCAAAACTTGGTGGGAGACAGCTACTCTCGAGAGGTATATTGCAGAGGAATTAGTTCCAAGAGGTCTTAAGATCAATAAACCCTGCACCTTTAAAACAGATAATGGTAGTTTTGAAAAGGAATGGTGTATCATTCTCAGCAAATGTTCCCTATCTTTGATGGAACTGATAATCTATGAGAGAAAACAAGAACTAGCTAGGATAGAAAAAACCAGTAGTGAGCTGACCACCTTAATAGAACCCTTTCGCGAATTAAAGGAGTGTAAAGAACTAGAGAAAGAATTAGAGTACAGAATTATTAAGAAAGAGAAGGAAATCATAACAAGGAAACAAAGCAAATACAATAGAGATATTAAAGAAATTGAAAGAATAGAAACAGAAGAAGGAGATAGTCTGATGACTATAGATCAGGATGAGTATAATACTCCACCCTACTGTCCTATTTATACCCCACTCCTAAACCATAGGGGGTCCTCACCAGGACAGAATAGAAAGATACACTTTAAAGATCTAGATAAACAACCCCGATATGGAGAAAGATTCAAATCAAGAAGGAACCAGGAAAGAGAAAGAAATTATGGGGACAGAAAAGAAGATTGGGAAAGAAGAGACCAGTGGAACTGTCCTAAAACTAGAAGAAGGTTCCCCCGTCAAAGACTGTCCACAGCTGGGAGTTATGAAGAAAACCCCCGCTTTCGTAGGCCTGATCATTACCCTACAACAACATCGAATCGATTTGATACATTGGACAGGGAGGTATTTTTGGAGCGGAGCCAGAGAAAGAACAGGTGGAGATGAAGAAATGTCTGAAGAGAACACATAGAGGGAAAAGAGGGAATGGAAAAAAAAAAAGAATAATCAAAGAAAATAACCCCACATCCAGGCCTGTGGAAGACCCCTCCATAAAGATTTTTAATCTCAGTAAACATGAATTTAAGGATAATGAAAGGACCATTTTACAAAAAGGTCTCAAGTTTGCCTCAGTGAATAAACTTAACAAGTTTGACACATATGTGGACATCCAGAAAATTTGTCAGAAACCTGACCTTGAAAAAGTATTTTGCTGGTCAGAAAGTAGCCAGCAATGGAGAGGCCACTATTTTCAAACCCAAATCCACATTCAATCCCACCTTCAGTCGTGGGTTGTTTTGTGGAGTCATTCAATAGAATTGTCTGTGCTGAAGTAGAAAGCATCAATGAAAAGAAACCATTCAGTCGTAATATCACCCAGGAAGAACAAGAGGCCATAGTGAGCCTAGAAAAGAATGAAAATATCACGATTAAACCGGCTGACAAGGGGGGAGGGGTCGTTATCATGGATACTTGCAAATATAATCAAGAAATATTGAGACAACTGGAAGATCGTACCACATACGGCCTCTTGAGGAGTAATCCAACGGACCGGATTGAGAAAAAACTCATCTCTTTGGTAAACAAATATGAAGAAAATGCAACCATTACGGATTCAGAGAGAAAATATCTTATAAGAGAACATCCTGTATTACCCGTCATGTACGTTCTACCCAAAATACACAAAGACCCGATAAACCCCCCAGGATGCCCCATAATTGCAGGCACAGACTCTATATCATCTAACTTATCACACTTTATAGATGCTCATCTCCAGCCTGAAGTACTTAAGATTCCTTCCTACATTAAAGACACCATTGATACCATTAATCAACTTAAGAAAGTGAAAGTGACTGACCAACATCTATTAGTAACAGCAGACGTTTCGTCGCTATATACAATCATAGATCATCAGTTAGGAATTACTGCAGTTGAGCACTCCTTTAGAAAAAACAACGAGACTGTAAATGAAAAAAAACTAGACTTTATTAAAAAATCCATTGCTTTCATCCTGGAAAACAATTTTTTCTGGTATAATAATCAATACTATATACAAAGAAGGGGCACCGCAATGGGTACAAAATTTGCCCCGGCCTACGCCAACCTATTCATGGGTTGGTGGGAAGACCAAGTTATTTGGCATAATAACCCCCAGAGAGACAATATTTCCTTATGGATTCGTTTTATTGATGACATCCTTTTTGTGTGGACAGGAGACAGAGAAAGTTTAGAGGAATTTTGCAGATTGCTTAACACCAATTCATATAACATCCAACTAACCTATAATATTAGTCCCACGGAAGTCAACTTTCTTGATCTCATTATATATAAAGAAGGGGAATCATTAATTACACAAATTTTCTCGAAACCTACCGACAGTAACTCCTACATTCCTGTAACTAGTCACCATCATCCCAAATGGCTTAAAAACATTCCTAAGGGACAAATACAAAGAGTGCGTAGAAACTGCACAAAAAGGGTAGTCTTCTCCAATCAAATCGAGGAAATGAAAGAGAAACTCCTGGTTAAAGGATACGAAAAGAGTGCCATTGAGAGAGCCATAGAGGAGTTTAAAGAAACACCACAATAGTCCCTTTTGAAATATAAGGATAAATCTCAGCCTGAGGAAAAAAAACCTATCCCATTCATCACGACGTTTAACAATGAATACAGAACCATTGAACATATTGTTAGAAAAAATTGGTTTATATTGAAGCAAGACCCCATTCTAAAAGACATTATACCTCCAAAACAAAGATTCGTGTACAGGAGAGCACCCAATTTGAAAAATAGACTAGTCAAAAGTGCTATACCGGAGAAAAGAATGGGTAGAATCAAAACCAAAGGTTTTCATAGGTGTGGCTCTTGTATTGTGTGTACTTCTCATACCAAACAACCTACTAAAATGGTCAAATATACTCCCAACACTACCAATAGAATTTTTAAGATCAATGAATTTATCACTTACAATAGTCCCAACTGTATCTATTTAATAGAATGCATTTACGGTCTCCAGTACATAGGGAAAACTTCAAGGAAACTTAGAGAAAGATGGGCCGAACATTTGAGAAATATCAAAAAGGGCGACTCCAACCATTCTCTCTCCCAGCACTTCTCGTTAAAGCATAATTGTTCCCTTTCACACATCAAGAGCATCATAGGGATTAAGAAGGTAGAAGGTCATTGGAGAACAAAAGGAAAAGATACTTTTTTGGCCAAGGCAGAGATGAGAGCCATCCATGAAGTCAAAACACTGGAACCATGGAGCCTTAATGCCGACTTCGAACTAAAATGGTTCTTATAAAGCTATCATGGGGCCTCATCAACTAAATTCCTGTTCATTTTTTCCAGCGATAAGGTCCTTGACTTTTAATCTCACTAGCTAAAAGTCGGTTGTTCAGTCTGGTTTAAAGTCATTCCTTATATTTAGAAATTTTTTTTATTTTTTTTTGTGATTAAGTGCTAGCCTCTCATTTATGAGGCGTTGAGTTTATGCGCAGTGATGTCTGTTATAAATTTATTAGCTTTCTGTCACCAAGTACATTATATATCCGACTCATGTAAGTGGAAGTTTTTATACATATTCCAGAAGCTAGAATATACAACCTTTTTATAATGAGAAATTTACATGTATTTTATAATAAGAAATTTCTATGTATTTTATTAAAATATTTTTATCCGGATGGGTTTCCCTATTTTTTTAATTATTACTTCAACTTATTATAGTAATTCTTTATGGGTTCCCCCACTGTCTATTTATGAGCTTAACCCATTATAAGAATTCCCTGTGGGAACAGAAGTGTCCATATTGGACCAGGGGGTTGGAACATATACACTCCGTGGTATATATTAATTTTAACACAGCAGGGTATTTTATAGAAAGGTCTATTTCTTCAGACCTTTTTTACCAGTTAAATATTACTATTTGGATTGATGGACTGAGTTTAAAAACATCTAATTCATTCCCCCACCTGCTAGATTGCTATTTCCGGCGAAACCGGAAGTCGGGGTGTGCGTTCCATTCATGTGGAACGCATTGCTACACACAGATCATTCTCACGGGCGGAGAGCATGCGCCACATTTGGCGGAAGGGGGGACAGTGTGTAACACTGTTACTGCTCCCCAGCCGCGATCTCGGACGACGACGTCATTTCCGGCGGAACCGGAAGTGACGCCGTGCGTTCCAAAAGGTTGAAACGCATGGTTAAAAAAGCGTCATTTAGCGCTTCTGGGACTCTTTTTAGATTCTTTTACCAATCAATATAGTTGTGCTATATAGATGTACCTAATTAAGTATATACTCATCACTGTAATCTGTGTGTAATAATTTTAATTGTTTTAAATCCTTGGTCACGCCCCCTGTAACAGGAAGTTGGTGTATTTATTGTCTGTCTATAAATATCTGGTCCTCCTAACATCATTTACACCTTGACAAAGACCCTATCGGTTGAAACACGTTGGTGTTCTTGGCTGCCCAGGACTTGGTGAAGGTACAGCTCAATAGGGGGAGCTTCATAAATACCCCTGTGTGTTATTTACTGTGCTTCTTGGAAGGTCATTTTGGGTACGCATTTTAAGTGTAAAAATATTGTTTCTGTAATAAACTTGTATAAGTCTGCACCATGATTCCCTATTATTTGTTTTGCATGTACCTTAACTGAGGAGCTTGACAAAGAATCATACACGGTGGGGACGACTTATTACAAGCATTTAGGAGGAGACCAGATAAGAGACTTATTCCATTTTTATTGGACTGATTGATTTTATTTGGACATTTTAAGCTTTACAATTATGAGACTTTTGCTTGGTGAAAATCACTTGGAAGAATATATTTCGCACATAACTTTATCCTTCTGTGATCAGAAGGATTGGTGTCATAATCCTAAAATCCTGAATAAGGTGTGTTATATATCCTCTCAAACACGTAGGAGAATATTTTTCTTTATTTATATATATTTGGAGAGAATTGTTTGGAAGAAAGCATCTTTTATATGATTAGAAAGATTGGTTTATGATTTGATAACACTGAATAAGGTGTGCTATATACCCTTTCTAGTGCGCAGGAACTTCTTTCGTTATTGGCATTGTTTTTTGTGATTGGTGTAGTCACTTGTAGTTCCAGCAGCCGGTTCACTAGCAAGGAGCGCAGGTGGTATTTTCGTTTTTTCCATTTACAACCATGGCAGTATCGGCTCGGCGGGCGTTGTGGATTTGCCAGTGGAATGCGGATGCAGATTCCAAAAGAAATATGGAGGCTCTCCTATATAAAGGTGAGGCCTTATTTGGCGATGGACTGGATGCGTTAGTCTCGGCGGCTACCGCAGGTAAGTCAACATTTTTGTCCTCGGCGCCTGCACCGGCAAAAAGGACATCTCACTCTCACATGCAGTCCTTTCGGCCCAATAAATACAAGAAAGCGAGAGGTTCCCCCTTCTTTGCAGGTAGGGGAAGGGGAAAGGGAAAGAAGTCCGCAGCAGCTTCAGGTTCCTAGGAGCAGAAGTCTACCCCTACTTCTGCCAAATCTACAGCATGATGCTGGGGCTCCCTTGCGGGAGGCCGCTCGGGTGGGGGCACGTCACAAACTGTTCAGCCAAGGTTGGGTTCAGTCTGGCCTGGACTGCTGGGTTTTGCAGATAGTATACCAGGGGTACAAGCTGGAGTTTCAAGACGTTCCCCCATGCCAATTTTTAAAATCGACCTTGCCAGCTTCTCTTCCAGAATGAGAGGCAGTAACAGCGGCAATTCAAAAATTATGTCAGGATCAGGTCGTAGTCCTGGTACCTTTGTCACAACAAGGGGAGGGATTTTATTCCAGCCTCTTTGTAGCTCCGAAGCTGGACGGCTCGGTCAGACCGATCCTAAACCAAAAAAATCTGAATCTCTACTTGAAACGGTTCAAGTTCAAGATGGAATCACTCAGGGCAGTGATTTCCAGTCTGGAGGAGGGGGATTACATGGTGTCAGTAGACATAAAGAATGCTTACCTGCATGTTCCCATTTATCCTCTTCACCAGGCTTATCTGAGATTCGCGGTTCAGGATTGCCATTACCAGTTCCAGATGTTGCCTTTCGGTCTCTCCACGGCACCGAGGGTATTCACCAAGGTGATGGCAGAGATGATGGTCCTCCTTCGTCAAAAAGGAGTCAATATAATTCCTTATCTGGACGATCTCTTGATAAAGGCGAGATCCAGGGAGCAGTTGCTACAGAACATCATGCTCTCCCTGTCCATAGTCCAACAATACGGTTGGATCATACATTTTCCAAAGTCACAGTTGGAACCGACGACAAGATTGTCTTTCCTCGGGATGATTCTGGACACATAAGTTCAGAGAGTATTTCTTCCGGTGGAAAAGGCTCTGGAAATCCAGAAAATGGTAAAACAGACATTGAAACCATCAAGTGTGTCAATCCATCAGTGCATTCGGTTGTTGGGGAAGATGGTGGCGTCCTACAAGGCCATACAGTTTGGCAGGTTCCATGCCAGAGTATTCCAGTGGGACCTGTTGCACAAGTGGTTAGGATCCAACCTACACATGCACTGGAAGATAATCCTGTCGTCAAAAGCCAGGATTTCGCTCCTGTGGTTGCTACACAGCTCGCACCTACTAGAGGGACGCAGGTTTGGGATTCAGGATTGGGTCCTGGTAACCACGGATGCAAGTCTCCGAGGCTGGGGAGCTGTCACTCAGGGGGAAAGCTTCCAAGGAAAATGGTCAAGTCTGGAAGCCTGCCTTCACATAAACGTGCTGGAATTGAGAGCCATTTACAACGGCCTTCAACAAGCAGTACATCTTCGTCAAGATCATCCCGTGCAGATCCAGTCGGACAATGTAACAGCAGTCGCGTACATAAATAGGCAGGGCGGAACGAAAAGCAGAGCGGTGATGGCAGAGGTGACAAAGATCCTCCTCTGGGCAGAAAGACATGTAACGGCTCTGTCGGCAATTTTCATTCCAGGAATAGATAACTGGGAAGCAGACTTCCTCAGCAAACACGACCTCCATCCAGGAGAGTGGGGCCTCCACCAAGAAGTCTTTGCAGAGGTGACAAGTCTTTGGGGAGTTCCTCAAGTAGACATGATGGTATCTCGTCGCAACAAGAAGCTTCAGAAGTATTGTTCCAGGTCGAGAGACCCTCAATCAATAGCAGTGGATGTGCTAGTGACCCAGTGGGTATTCCGGTCAGTGTATGTCTTCCCTCCTCTTCCGCTGATCCCAAAAGTTCTCAGTATCATAAGAAAAACAAGGGTTCGAGCAATCTTCATTGCCCCAGACTGGCCAAGGAGGGCTTGGTATCCAGATCTTCAGGAGTTGCTCATAAAAAAACCTCGGTCTCTTCCTCTTCACAAGGACCTGCTGCAGCAGGGGCCGTGCGTGTATCAAGACTTTCTGCGGCTACGTTTGACGGCATGGCTGTTGAGCGCCGGATCCTAGCCCGAAAGGGTATTCCAAAGGAAGTCATTCCCACACTTATCCAGGCCAGGAAAGGAGTAACGTTGAAACATTACCACCATATTTGGAGAAAATATGTGTCTTGGTGTGAATCCAGGAAGGCTCCTACAGAAGAGTTTCAGTTGGGACGTTTTCTCCATTTTCTGCAGGCTGGTGTGGAGGCGGGCCTTCGGTTGGGGTCAATCAAGGTCCAGATTTCGGCCTTGTCAATTTTCTTCCAAAAACAATTGGCCACGCTTCCAGAGGTTCAGACCTTCGTGAAAGGAGTTCTGCACATCCAGCCTCCATTTGTGCCTCCAGTGGCACCACGGGACCTTAATGTGGTGCTGCAGTTCCTTCGGATTGGTTTGAGCCTCTACAAGAGATTGAGTTGAACTTTCTCATGTGGAAAGTGGTGATGCTTTTGGCATTGGCATCCACAAGGCGGGTGTCTAAATTGGGGACCTTGTCTCACAAGAGCCCTTACCTGGTCTTTCATGAGGATAGGGCAGAGTTGAGAACTCGCCAACATTTTCTTCCAAAGGTGGTTTCATCTTTCCACATAAACCAACCTATTGTGGTACCAATAGTTACTGACACGTTCACTGAGTCAAAGGGGTAAATTTACTAAGGTGGGAGATTTTTAGAACTGGTGATGTTGCCCATAGCAACCAATCAGATTATATCTATTATCTGCTAGAAGCAGCTAGATAAATGGTAAGTAGAATCTGATTGGTTGCCATGGGCAACATCACCAGTTCTAAAAATCTCCCACCTTAGCAAATTTACCCCAAAGTCTCTAGATGTGGTTAGAGCTTTGAAGGTTTATGTCACTAGAACAGCTAGGATAAGGAAAACAGAGGCTCTGTTTGTCCTGTATGCTCCCAACAAGATTGGGTGTCCTGCTTCCAAGCAGACTATTGCGCGCTGAATCAGAGGTACAATTCAGCATGCACATTCTACGGCTGGACTGCCATTAACGAATTCGGTGAAGGCCCATTCTACTAGGAAGGTGGGCTCATCCTGGGCTGCTGCCCAGGGGGTTTCGGCATTACAACTTTGCCGAGCAGCTATTTGGTCAGTGTCAAACACATTTGCTAAGTTCTACAAGTTTGACACCTTGGCCGATGAAGACCTCAAGTTCGGTCAATCGGTGCTGCAGGGTTATCCGCACTCTCCCACCCGTACTGGAGCTTTGGTATAAACCCCATGGTCATGAAGTGGACCCCAGCATCCTCTAGGACGTATGAGAAAACAGGATTTTGATAACCTACCGGTAAATCCTTTTCTCCTAGTCTGTAGAGGATGCTGGACGCCCGTCCCAGTGCATACTTTACCTGCAGTTTTGTTTATTAGAGTTACACATGTTGTGTTTTATTGGTTTCAGCATATTTGCTGTAATTGGTTCATGCCTGTTGGCGTGTGTTATGTTAAATGCCATGTTGTGCGGCATGGTTGAGGTGTGAACTGGTATGTATCTCAGCATTAGTATTAAAGTAAATCCTTTCCTCGAAATGTCAGTTTTCCTTGGCACAGTTCCTATAACTGAGGTCTGGAGGAGGGGCATAGAGGGAGGAGCCAGTTCACACACCCATTGAAAAGTCTTAAGAGTGCCCATGGCTCCTGCGGAACCGTCTATACCCCATGGTCATGAAGTGGACCCCAGCATCCTTTACGGACTAGGAGAAAAGGATTTACCAGTAGGTATTAAAATCCTGTTTTCTTTACTAACACTATTTCTTCTTTATTTTAATTACATTTATTTTTTGTATCACGCTTGGGGGCTTATTCATACATTTGTGCAAATTAATGTAACTTAGATCTCTGTATTGTAATATTGTGTGGGATTTAAATCTGGTTACTGGTATCATTCAGGGTGCTGGGGGAAACAAAATGCTTTTTTTCTTGCTTAGAAATATCCCTCCCTTGCAAGCACCTGAGTGACATCACTAAGCTAATTGAGCATCTGCCACTATATATGTGGGAAGAGCAATTAACAGGCTCGGATCGGACTACTGCTTTGAAGTTGGATATCTCAGGGTCCCTAGGGCCGATTTTGAAAAATCTGGTACCACTGGAAAGAGGGGACCCTCAGCTATCATCCTAAGGCCTTTAGACCTCTGGGGCCCTTGTGCAAGTGCCCATTGAACCCATATGAAAAGACGACCCTGCCCCAGCCGCTGCCTTTGTCCCTTGGGACCCACCACCTCAGCCTGTCTTCCGGGAGCTGCAGTTACTGCCTCTGTGCCATGGTTCCCGATGCCTCAGTCTCTTCATCAGCTGGAGCCACTGCCTCTGTCCCCTGGGACCCGCCGCCTCAGCATCTCTGCTGAGACATGCAGCTACTCAGTAAGAACAGTGGAATAAGGGCTGGTGAATAATGAGGACAGATTAGGGATGGGACCCAAGTGAATAGCAGGATGCTGCAAAACAATGCTTGGAGGCAAATTACTCCATTGTCTCTGGCAGGTCTGCCTCTGCACACACACAAACTGCCCCTTAGACACACAAACACTCCCACCTAAGCCACAAACACATTGCTTCATAGCCACACACACACACACACACACACACACACACACACACACACACACACACACGCAATGTACCATAGCCACACACACAAACTGTCCTATAGTCACACATGAACACTGCTCATACCACACACATACTGCCCCATAGCCACACACACACACACATAGCCACATGTGCACACTGTCCCATAGCCAAACACACACAACTGTCTGTGACACCCCCTTGCGCAGGACCGGTGCAAGGGTTTTTGGCACCCTAGGCAAAACTTCAGTCATAACCGCCCCCCCCCCCCCCCCCTGCCCGCAACCACCACCACCCAGTCCCTGAGGTGCAAGTATGGATGCGACGACCTATAAATAACCTTCAATGCCTTACTATCCAATTACATCTTCTCTGTACAGTACACATAACCTCAAAAATTTTGATTGTAAGCTGATTGTAAACAGGGATTGATTTGAATGCCCAAATATTATCTGTAAAGTGCTCTGGAATACGTACAGTATGCGCTATATAAAGAAGTGGTAATAACCGGTAATAATAGGTAGAACCTATCCTTGTGTATAAATGCCTATTTCCCTATAGATGGTAAGCCTGATTATATATATATATATATATATATATATATATATATATTTGTCTCCCCCCTCACTGACCTCAGTGCTGACTTGCAGGTCCCACCATGGTCAGGCAGATTCAGAATCTCTCTTGAGTCTCCAAAGTCCCACACCGTCGCCTTTTTGCGGGATGAGATGTCATGCCGTCTCATCACCTAGCGTCAGTAGCACAGAGCCATCTACTAAGCACTGGTCCCACTGGAGGAAAGGAACAAGTAGTGCTGCGGGTATATAGAGACAGGTGCAGGAGTGAGAGATGATTCTACGTCTCTTCCAGCCAATGCCCGCATACCACACAGCGCACACCTTCAGCCACAGATGGGAGCAGGTGAGGGTGCTGAATCCCCTTCATGTTTCAGGACAGTGTCTTGCAGGATTTGACTTCCAGCAAAATTGACCTGGGCAGTGTGAGGAGATCCTTGGTGGACGAAGAGGGGAGTAGAATGGAGACACAGCTAAATGGTGTGCTCCAATTTTTTTTGCAGTGCCGGTGGCTGATTTGGGGTACTGTGTGTTGGGGCCCTGGGATGTCCACCCCTGTCACCCTTTCACCCCTCTTATAATCCGGCCCTGCTCCCAGCATTGTCACCCTTCTTAGAATCCGGCCCTGCTCCCAGCTATAATATATATATATATATATATATATATATACACATACACACACATATATTTACATAATAAATTATATATATATATATATATATATAAACAAGAGAACCGGCACTCTGCTTTGTACAGACCATCAGGTGGGTGCCTTCAGCGAAGTATCATGTAGTAGCAAAGAAGGACTGCGGCACTCCAATATGACGTGCCTTTAGTGAATTACATTGAAATACATAGTTGCGCTCAACTACATATTACAATGTAATTCACCAAAAGCACTTTATATTGGAGTGCCACAGTCCTTATTATATATATATATATATATATATATATATATATATATATAAACCCAGAGCCTAATATTCAACTTGAATTGGTAACAGAAGAGCAAAAAAATAATACAGCCTGTCTTTTGCTTTGATGAGAGAGACAGGCTGTGCTGACACAGGCACAGGACAGAGAGAGCCTGCACATGTGACTTTCCTCTGTCTGTCATCCCAACACAACTTCAGGACAGGTATCCCGCCCAGTGCCAGATTAAGGTCCACATGGGCCTGGAGTTGAAATTTATGAAGGGCCTATTGTGTGCTGCCGCAGGGGGTGTGACCAGCACAGCAAAGGTGTGACTAGTGATGTGGGGGGTGTAACCAGTGTTGTGGAGGTGTGGTCTGCACAAGGAGTGTGGCCTCTACATATGGTTTGACTAGAACCTACCTTCAACAGTGAACAGTGCAATGTGAGTCTATGAATGAACAAACCCCTTGTTAATGTGACTTTAATACAGATGTAGCCATGCTCATTGTGGCTACATCTGTACCGAACAAGCACTCTCGGCGCGGCTAGTGCGGACCTTGACAGTACAAGGTCTTTCCAACATGGGCATACTATGCTTGCTCACACCAAGATTACACCTGCCCCGTTCTCTGCAGCTCTTTGTGTGGCAACGACCCCACATGACTATTATTATTACCAGTTACTTATATAGCGCACACATATTCCGCAGCGCTTTACAGAGAATATTTTGCCATTCACATCAGTCCCTGCCCCAGTAGAGCTTACAATCTATATTCCCTACCACATGTACATGCACACATATTCACGCTAGGATTACATTTTGTTGGGAGCCAATTAACCTACCAGTATATTTTTGGTTTGTGGGAGGAAACCGGAGTACCCGGAGGAAACCCACGCAAGTACGGGGAGAATATACAAACTCCACACAGTTAGGGTCATGGTGGGAATCAAACCCATCACCTTAGTGCTGTGAGGCAGTAATGCTAACCATTACACCATCCGTGCTGACTACAGCAGTGTGGCTCTCTGTGGCATATACAATGAGCGGGGTATGTATTGGAGGTGCACAGGCAACAGATTAATCCCTATAATTTCTGGTGTCCTGTGTCTGCAATAGTGGTAAAACATCAGCAGGGGTATGCATGGCAATACTAGAAACAAAGATCTTGAAACATAGTAACTACAGACAGAAACAAGATATCAACATATACAAACAAAATAGCAACATAGTGGCGTGCAGTCCTACAAAGGAAGATAACGTAAACTCTGACAGCACAGAGGCTGCCAGTATGTGGTAACAATAGGGAATCTAGTGCAGAAGACTGACAACATGCAGGACAGCATGAAAAGAACATATGTGGGAGAAGAACTATAATAATGCAATAACAGCACAGTGGGTATCACCAATAAGACAAGCCATACGGCAATTAATAGTATAATATCCCACAGAACATGGCATAGAAGTAATACAACAAACATCACTGCGGCTGATAAAACACGACAATACACAAAATTGCAGAATGTGAAATACAAAAGGACAAGAAAATTATGAAACAAAAATGAAAAGTAACAAATAAAAAAATAAAATAGAAATAAAAATATAAAATGACAAATGTGATAAATAAGAGCATACAGCAGTACCATGTAAAACGGATATACCCAACCCCTGTGTAATGTCACACAATGACCCAGACCTCAAAGAGGGTTAATAGGGGCTCCAAAGGTGGACAATACCAAAACCCAGAGCACACACCTGTGCAGTAACTAGCAGGTACAAAGGGGCAAAAGCTAGTAAAGGGCCCAGTGTACACAACAGTGGCCAAATATACAGAGAACAAAATAAATTAAATGGCCTGGTAATGGTCTAAATCTACACAAAGAGATAGTGGACATGTGCACGCTGCGGTGCCATAAATCGCATAAACATCACACACACACACACATATATATATATATATATATATATATATATATATATATGTGTGATGCCATCAATTTACCGGCTGTTGGAATCCCGGCGTTCAAGATACCGATGCCAGAATCCCGACACCCGGAAAAATGCCGTCGGCCGGAATCCCGAACGAGGCCTGGTATTCCCACTCGTGTAGTGGTCCATGCCACCACTTGAGGGGGAATAGAATAGTGTGGCGAGCGAAGTGAGCCCACGAGGGGACGCGCTGCACTCCCTACTGGCATTCCGCCTGATGGGATCCCGGCGTCGGTCTCCTGACTGCAAGGATCCTGAACGGCGGTAAAGCATACTGAACCCATTCAAAGTCAGAAGAACCGCATATACAGTAATAACAGGTCCCTGAAAAGTTGACCGCAATCTAGTCTGATGTATGTCTGCAATATTTCATTGGGTGATTCGGAGTGCCACCCACATTACTATAGATAGATAGATAGATAGATAGATAGATAGATAGATAGATAGATAGATAGATAGATAGATAGATTAGGATCCAGTTAGCATACCACCGTTCGGGATGCCGGCAGTTGGAATACTGATGCTGGAATCCCAACACTGGCCAGTAGACTGACGCTAGGATCCCAACATCGATCACAATATCGGCGCCTGAATTCTTACTGACGACATCTCGATCGTAATTATGGCGGGGAGAGTTAGGCTGCGAGGGAAGGGGGGGGGGAGTTAGGTTTAGGCACTACAAGAAGGGTTAGGCAGGGGGGGTTAGGAGGGTTAGGATTAGGAGGACAGAAGGGGAGAGTTAGAATACTTACCTAGCAGGAGTTGGGATTCTATGCATCGGGATACTGCTGCTGGTCTTCTCTCAGCGCTGGCATCCAAAGCGCCAGGATCCTGATGCCATCCCATACACACGTGTATATATATATATATATATATATATACACACACACACACACACACACACACACACACACACACACACACACACACGTGAGACGGGAGAGCTGCAGAGAGGTTGACTGGTCACCAGGGTTAGTGTGGGAGGAGGACGGGTGAGGGGTTTGTGACTGAACCATGATGGGGGAGAGGGAGGCAAGAAGTTGGGATGAATGTGCGGGATCGCCCTCGGATAGACTGGGACAGAGAAATTATGGGAGGAAGGAGGGGGATTTGAGCCATGACAGGGAAGGCTGGGGTAAGGCCTTGCGGCTGCAGCCTCACCTTCTGCTCCCCCTGCAACACCCTCAGTTTACCATTTTGGTGCTGGTTGTCCTAGTTAGAGAGTTGCAGGCAGGAGGCGGAGATCGCAGTGGTCCATGGGTACATTGAGAGGGGGCCCAGGTGGCAGCAGTGTGGATCGAGGCCAGACCACCAGCTGTTTACCGGCAGACAGTCATGGAGAGACAGAGCCGGCAGTATTTCAAATTTGGTGCTGGCCATGTGCCAATTAGAGCTCGCAGACTGGCAGCAAATTAGAGCTCACAGACCAGCAGCCAATCAGGAGCTTATGAGTGGCAGTTCCTGGTTGGCTGCCAGTCTGCAAGCTCTGATTGGCTCGCAGCTGGTGCTAAATTAAAAATTCAGCCGGCTCTGTTCATCCATAGTTGTCCGACGGTAAGCAGCTGGCGGAACTGCCTCTCAATCCACACTGCTGCCACCTGGTCCCCCTCTAGGTAGAGGCCTGGGACTAAAGTACCAGCCGTCACACCCTGATGGTGGCCCTGAGTACAGTTAAAGAAATTATCACCCTAATTAAACTACTGTTCTAAATATAGGAACACTTTAATTCACTTCAAATTATAAGGGCACATTTAGAAATATTTAATGCATCTTTATAATTATACTTTTATTTACTTTTAAGTAAATTAAGGGTGCAGACTTTATTGTAAAATTTGTTAAAAGTAATACAATCTGATTAATTATTGAAGAAAATGGATGGATTCAATACTACTTGGATTTAAACTAAAGATTATAAAATGCATCTTAAAATGCTCCCTGCTTGATCGTAACCAGACAAATGATTCTTAGTTTTGCTCGACTGGCTTTTTTCTATTTAAACAGATGTTTTTAATTTCAGACCATTTAACAATTTTATAGCAGGTCTGTGTTTTAAACTCAGTCATCTTTTATTTCTTGATACATTTTATTATTAATTTTCTATTGTTATTATTTGTTAGTTTTTGTTCAGAGTTTGCATTAGGCAGGATGATAATATAGTGTATTTTCCATTTTATCGCAGGGACATTATTCCATATTAACACATTACACATACATTACAGAATAAAGCATAAAGGAAGACAAACAAAGACACATTAAAAGCAGTCAGTGTGGCTAAGGAATTAACCTGGGATAGGAAATAAAGAAAGTCAAACATAGGATTAGCAAGTACTTCTATGACGATGATAAACAAAGGCTGCAGGACAAATCTGTTTTTAATTATTTACTGCTAATGCTCTCACTGCCTTAGAAAAAAAGATCTAAAAATACATATATCTTATCTGCCAACATTCCTGATTGTTGAATATGGACAAAGTAGTCCCCGTCCCTGTTTTGTCAAAATCACATCCATACTCACTGGAAACACTGCCTCTTTTAACACTTTTATAATAAAAATACTAATTATTATTATCTTTATTTATACAGTATGTCACTACAAATATTCTGGAGTAAAACAGAAATTCCTTGGTTTCATAATTCGCGTTCTGCTGTGTGCATCTTGAAAAGGTCACAGCTATGGCTTATGCATTTATGAAGTAAATTATATCTATAATGATAAAGACTAAATGAAACATGTTGGATACAAAAATGTACAGAAAGCAAATATGGAATTATTACTGGCAAAAAGATGCAGTATAGTTTAACCAGACCATGCTAAAACCAGATCATTAGAGCATAACGCTGATTTATGAACGATCATTGGAGGCATCACTTACCTAGCGGTTACTGTTGTGTAAATTAACCATTTTGGGGGCTGATTAGGAGTTGGACGCTAATGGCATAGACTTCTACGTCTTTATACTGTATGCAGCGGTTGTGCAAATTTATGCAAAAGCCGCAGGAGTCATCATTAGTAAAGGACGCTGGCTTCTCTGATCAGCTGTTGTGTCATATAAATAGGTGTTTGCGCTTGATATCAACACCGGCAACTGTTTAGAAAAATAAAATCAATAAAAAATTTGTCAAAACTGGCTTTACTTTGCCTGTATTCCCATATTGTGTAAAACATTGCATGTAATCACTATAGAAAGTGATGCTGGGAGTTTCTGCACTTGGGACCATGCCTGGGTGGAGTTTGTGGTGCAGAGCATATGATCACCTTATCTTAAATGTCTGTTCATTTGGGTGTTTTGCTGCATTGTTATGGCGCTGAACAATGGGAAGATCTAGACTTTTCTTCTGGGGAGGGGGGGGGGGATGATTTATCTTGACTCCACCTCTTCCTGTCCTGGTAGCTCCCCTTTCTGGTCCCAACTCCCCCCCAGTACATTGGTTTTTTTTTTAGTTGTCACATTTTTAACTTTAAACTATTATTCTTGCAGATTGGAAGCTGATATACAGTATGTAGACACTGTAAATGAGATATATCATGTACATCCTTCCCCTTATCGCATGCATACTGGCATTTATTAATGCCATATGAATGATCACTTATGCACAGGACTTCCGGGTCTTTGACAGTCAGCCAGCACATGTGCAGGGAAAGAGGTATACGATGAAACCCTCTCGCCCATAGGTATCTACAGGTAATGCATATGGGAAATGCGGTCAAACCTCTGCAGCTTTGTCCGCAGTTTAGCATTAGTACATCCTGTCCTGTGTATGTGTGTAGCCTTTGTGTCACACCATATGTGTGAAAGGTGCCAATAGTCATGTGCAGTCCTCCCTTTTTCCCCCTTAGGAAATGCACCCCCCGGCTTGTGCAGGAGTGGAGCTACGTACAGGCTGGGAGAGAGCTGCATGCAGTGATAATTTTCTGGATGTGCAGCACTCCTCCTACCATTCAGAGCACAGCGGCAGCTGAGGACGACAGCCTAAGCCATCATGCAAAGAGCTGATCGTCCCTTCATAAAAGAAAGATAAGGGAAAGGGGCGTGACCTTCCCTAGAATCTCAGCTGCAGCATATCTTCCTGGTGTTGCTGGTGCTGCAGTGGTGGCATCAGCAGATTGTTCTTGGTCATCTGGTGGAAACACCGGCATCAAATGAAGAGTGACCATTTCTTCCTATTCTTCTGCCTAATCAGGTCTTGGATCATGTTTAGAAATACTTACCTCCTCTGATGTTGGGATCTTCACTGTTGGGATGCCGCTGTCAGTCATGTGACCGCAGGGATTTCGTATGTATTCCATTGTGTGGGCATATACAGATGTGTCCTTTTAGATCATGGCTGCTATGCATATACTGTACTCCTGCTATGCATTCACTTCAGTGAATTCTATGAAGTCTGTGAGAGCCGGCTAGCGATGTGTATGGGGCAGCATGCCGTGGTGTATATTAATTGCGGTCCCACTACAGAATACTGCTATACGCAGCAACAGTGTAGCGGAACACATCTGTAACAACTGACAGTGTTATAGGTGATTCAGAATTGTTTATTGGATTTTGATATTGGAGTCAAAATACTCTATTGTCTTAAGCATTTCCAAAAAGGTGGACTGAATCAACATGTTACAATGTGCCCCAATACATAAACATTACCATTGTAAAGCTTAATATTCCCTTCTGCTACTATGTGGCTAATGGCAGGTCCCCCGATGTGTGTAAGCTGTATACTACTAACGGGGACAGCATCCCGCTCCCTGGTGACACTCACCAATAAATCCATCACCTACAACGTAGTACCCCAACATTTACTCCTGCTTCAAATTTATATTGGGTTGTTTGAGGAAAGGTCCATAAGATCACAAACAGTAATACAATTTATTTATTTAAATTTTTTGAAAGAAGGAAATGTGACCCTTACTTAATGGCCTAACAGGAGCAGAACATGAGATTGAGCAAGAAATGCATCCGATCTCTGTAGGTGCACCTGGAGACGCCATAGAGGCCTGATAAATATGTACCTCTGATGGACCTTAAACAAAATGAAACATTTTCTTGAAATGCAGCATATGGAGCATATTATTATTACTATTATTTATTTTTTAAAGTACAGTATAAAATATACCTGGCACCTCACCATCCTTATCCAATGTGATGTGATATCTTGTCCCAGGCTGTTCTGTAAGCAATTGTGATACAGGATGAGTATCGTAATAACATTAGTTTAAAAAAAAAAAAAAAAAACATTGATTGCGCCTACCAATACACCTGTACTAAGTTAGGTAACTGCTAACTAATGACGTGAAGTGTCTGAATCTGACTACTGCTCCACCTTCTGGGCAAGTTCCTCTACATTTCCCTCCTTATTAGAGATGTGTAGCAGACACTTTTCGTGTTTTGTGTTTTGGATCTGGATCCCCGCTCGTGTTTTGGATCTGGATTGGTTTTGCCAAAACCAACCTTTCTGGTTTTGGTTTTGGGTCTGGATGATTTAAAAAAACAAAAACAAACATAAAAACAGCTAAAATCACAGAATTTGGGGGTAATTTTGATCCTACTGTATTATTAACCTCAATAACATTCATTTCTACTCATTTCCAGTCTATTCTGAACACCTCACAGTATTGTTTTTAGGCCAAAAGGTTGTACAGAGGTAGCTGTATGACTAAGCTAAGTGACACAAGTGTGCGGCACAAACACCTGGCCCATCTAGGAGTGGCACTGCGGTGGTAGACAGGATGGCTGTTTTAAAAACTAGGCCCCATAGAGCACAAAATGCAAAGAAAAAAAAAGAGGTGCAAGATGGAATTGTCCTTGGGCCCTCCCACCCACTCATATGTTGTTTAAACAGGACACGCACAGTTTAATAAACCCATCATTTCAGTGACAGGTGGTCCCCTGGAAAAAGCTTGCAAAGTTCTCCGAATCATAGCTAGCTACAAACATACCACTTCCTTCTTTCATGACTTTTCACATTATGAGAAGAGGCAAGAGGAAGAGGACAGTGTCAAGAAGGGGATTAAAAATTAAAGAGGCACACACAATCAGGAACAACACACAGGCTTTCACCTCCACTCCTATATTAGTGTGGAACAGAAAGGACTTCAACCAAGCAAATATATAATTATTAATTACCACATTACTGGACAAACTGAAAAACTAGCGGTCAAAGCCTCCGAAATTGTACCCCCTTCTCCATGTTCAGGGATTAAGATAATCTCAGATTTAATGCTGGGATGCAAATAAAGTGATGTATACCACAGGATCAAGATTGGATATTTTCCCCTCCACGGAGTCTGGAGACATAAATATTGTGGGTTTCTTTTGTTCCATTTTTTTTTATTGCAATTTTATTTTCATATTTTGTGGCAGATGCCTTATTTTGTTTTTTCACAGCTACCAGTTACATGCATGTGAGCATACCTGTGTGTCTTGTTTATTTTATTCCTATTTTATTTTTAAATAAAGCAGCGCTTAGATGTTTTAGCAGCCCCTCCTAAGCCCCAACAGCAGCCCCGGATGGGGCAAGTTGAGTTTGGGTGGGTTCGGTAAAGTACTAAGCACGACTGTGCAGTGAATTTTTTGTTATTGAGCTAAACTCATTTCATACTATAAACAGGACTGTTGGAGGGAGCAATGCTAACCTCTGTGCCCACAGTGTCACGCTCGGCTTGAGTTGAGGATCTGACGACTGACAATTGACTGAGAGAGCAGCTTTCGGCAAATGAAGGAAACGAGGTGGCTGAATATAGTTCTTACTCATGGATTGAAGAGTTGGCCCACAGATGAAGAGGGGTAAGCAATGAGGGCAATGACTGAGAACGATACACTGAAGAAAGATTAATTCAGTTTTAATGAGACTTCAATAATACACCACAACTAGGAGATAAGTCAGAGTGAGTTCTGAAGAACAAAGTATTCGTAACTTGTAGACAGTGCTGAAGAATAGTGAATGGAGAAGTGACTTGTGATTTGTAAATGATGCTGAAATACACTGACCGAAGAGATGACTTGTAATTTGTGAACGATGCTGAAGATCACTGAATGAGATGAGTTGTGATTTGGAAACAATGCTGAAGAACACTGAATGTGGAGATGACATGTGATTTGTAAATGATGCTGAAGAACACTGAATGACGAGATGACTTGAAGAACAATGTTGAAGAGAGGATCACTGTGAGCACTGACAGCAAACGGAGACCCTCTACCAGCTAGAGGACCCAGCAGTTAAGCATTAAGGGCAGGTGGACTGCAAGCAAAGGATTGCAATAACAGAACTGACCACCGGGTGGCCTCCACAGAACAAGGATACCAGGGGTTAACCTGAGAGCACAGAGCTTGAGCACCATACAGCAGCAAGTAACTTGAAGCACTGGCACCATAGCTAAGCATCAACCCCTTTTTATAAAGGACAACAGCATCGGATTGGCTGGGATACCTATTGGCTTTGCTTGGTCTCCAACATGGCAGCTCCCTGCACAGAGAACACATGTGGAACCAGCACACAGCCACTACCTCTGGCCTCAGCCTCCCAGCGCCGCACTCCAGCAACAGGATACTTGGAAACAGACACCACCGGCTGCCATGCTTCGTTCCCCAGGACCCAGACCCCGGACTCCAGACGCCTGGCAGCAGCACCAGAGGACCTCACTGCCACAGCTCCTATTCGCCTCAGCCACACCAGCCAGCTAACAGAAAGGCCGCAGGGACCTGAACCGGAAGTAAGATTACGAATGCTGACACACAGCATGCCTCAGCCTGGAAAGCCAGACATCTTCCTGGTTGTAAGCCACCATGAGACTCCATGCTGGGCCTTATTCAGTAACTGTTTGTACCTCACAGGAGTTCCTAGCCCATCTAGTGCTGCAGTGCAATGGAAAGCTGATGCAATGCAAGATCACTGAAACTCTGTTCTTCTAATACCACAAGGTCTTGCGATAACCCCTCGCAGCCCTTAGGAAAAGAAGATCCCTGTACAACAAATGTGCATCTTCTAAATAAATAATCCCAAAATGTGGAACATCAATAATACATCAAAATTAAGGTTGACTAATTGGAGCCATTCATTTGAGTGAGTCCCTAACATGACATAATTGAGAAGAACCTTTCTCTAATGCTCCGGCAGAAAATATCACTTTTACCTCTCCGGCCATTGTGCTGGATTATGATTCAGTCTCTTCTGAGTCACACTGACTTTGACCACAAATGTGGTCTCTCCCCACTTTATTTAAATTACTTTGGTAATTTCCATTTCCACCTTTGTGGCTAGTTTTCACAAATCTGTTTGTGATGTTGAAGCTTGTTTCCTATCTGCTCTAGGCATTCATTTAAACCTAGGATCAAGTACATCAGCAGCCCTGGAATTATACGACAGCACCCCTGGAGTTATACAGTATAGACAGCACCCCTGGAGAAATACACAGCACAGCAGACAGGCAACAGCACCCCTGGACTTAAATTGCAGTAGGGCAGCACCCCTGGACTGATAGGGCAAAGGAGCAGCACCCTATATAGGGCAGCACCCCTGGAATGATGTGGCACAAAAAAGACGTGCAAGATGGAATTGTCCTTGGGCCCTCCCAGCCACCCTTATGTTGTATAAACAGGACATGCACACTTTAACAAACCAATCATTTCAGCGACAGGGTCTGCCACACGACTGTGGCTGAATGATTGATTTGTTTGGACCCCCACCAAAAAAGAAGCAATTAATCTTTCCTTGCACAAACTGGCTCTACAGAGGCAAGATGTCATCCTCATCCTCATCCTCTGATTCCTCACCACTTTCAGTGTTTACATCCTCATCCTCACAGAGTATTAATTCATCCCCATTGGAATCCACCATCACATGTCCCTGTGTGCTTTTTGGAGGCAATTGCTGCTAAAAGGTCTTCCAGGAGGAATTTATAATTAATTTTGATGAACTTCATCTTCTCCACATTTTGTGGAAGTAACCTCCTACGCCAATCGCTGACAAGGTTACCAGCTGCACTAAACACTCTTTCGGAGTACACACTGGAGGGGGGGGGGGGGGGGGGGGCAACTTAGGTAAAATAAAGCCAGTTTGTGAAAGAGCCTCCAAATGACCTTTTTCCTGCCTGGCTCTACAATAGCAAGATGTCGTCCTCATCCTCAGATTCCCTTCCCCCCTTCAGTGTTTACATCCTCATCCTCACAGAGAAATACTATTCAAACAAACAAACCACATAATTTAGGTGTCAGTGGACTGCTTACGCTATTACCCAAAGTTTCTGAACTCGACAATGACTTACTGTATGATGAATGCGCTGCAGGTGACATAAAAGGGAGGATGGGTGGTTTAATATCCTTACTCCTACTTATTATGGATTGACAAAGGCAACAGATGGCTTGACACCTGTTGTCCGGATTTGTGGAGAAATAATTCCACACCGAAGATGTGGCTTTTTTGGTATTTTGCTCAGGCATGACAATGGGCTTTTTCATCCCATGGGCAACAACTGTCTCCACTCGTGCCTTATTCAAACAAACCACATCACCCTCAGAATCCTCATTGTCAACTTCCTCCACAGCGCCAGCTACACCCATATCCTCGTCATCCTGGTGTACTTCTATAGCGACATCCTCAATCTCAATATCAGCAACTGGACTGGTGGTGCTCCTCCCAACACTTGCAGGGGGCATGCAAATGGTGGTAGGAGCCTCCTCTTCACATACAGTGTTGTGAAGGTAAGGCCTAGACATCGCAACCGCGGACAGTGCCAGTACCCCTGTATTTTCACAACACCCCTGTAATTTTACAGTGTACAAGACAAGGCCAGCGTACATGTATTTTCACTGCACCCCTTTAATTTTACAGCATACAGGACCAGTGTTCTTTTATTTTAACAACAGCACCCCTGAAGTTTTACAGCATACAGGGCTAGTTTACATGTATTTTCACTGCACCTCTGAATTTTTACAGCATGCAGGACATAGCCAGTGTACATTGATTTTCACTGCACCCTAGAATTATTACACCATACAAGACAGAGCCAGTGTACATTGATTTTCACTGTACCCTATAATTTTTACAGCATACAGGGCCAGTGTAATGTTATTATATCAGCAGCTCCCCTATATTTTACATCATACAAGAGCAGTGTGCTTTTCATTTTTAACAAATGCACCCTTGCATTTTAACACCATACAGGGCAAGTGTAATGTTATTTTAACAGCAGCAACCCTAAATTTTTTACAGCATACAGGAGCAGTGTGCTTTTAATTTTTAACATCTGCAACCCTGAATTTTTACAGCATACAGGGCCAGTGTTATGTTATTTTAACAGCAGCACCCCTATATTTTACAACATATACGTAGGAGGACAGATACACCCATGTACAGCTGCAGCACCCCTACAGCACATAAAACACAATTGACAGCCCGGACAGCACCCCTAACACAGCACAGGAACACCACAGTGACTGCAGCAGCACCCCTACAGAGCACACACTCACCCCACCCAACGCCACGACCCACAGAGAGACAGAGGCCTGTCTTCCTCACTCTCCAAGTCCAGAGTTAAAATGGTGGTGGTTTATATGGAATCAAAACCCATGAGAATCCGACAGCCGGATGATGACGTTTTGCCTTGTTCTGGTTTCTGAGTCTGGCGGGATGTCCTGAGCCGGACCCAGATCCGGGCTCCTGAATGGGATGTTCGGGGGGTGTTCAGTTCTCTCAGAACCAAACACGCCCATTTCTACACCTTATCCTCCTCTCTGTTCCTTCTCCTCTAGCTGTACAAATAACACAAGTAAGACAAACAGAAAAAAAATACAGTACTCTGTAACACCAGGGCCGAAACTAGGATTTTTGTCACCTGGGGCAATAGTTTGCGCCCCCCCCCCCAAAAAAAAAAAAAAACAAGATAAAAACAAACTCTGTTGGACCAAAATATGAGATTACCAGGAAATTTGAAAAAAGGGGATACTATTGGACAATATTCCCCTATGTACCTCATATGCTCTACAGCAGTGATTTTCAACCTTTTATTACTCGCGGCACACAGAACAATATTTTAAAATTGCCAAGGCACACCATCAGTTCCCCACAGAAAAAAACAGAAAACACACATTGGCCCTCACAGTAAAAAAAAAAAATCCACACATGCATTGTTTTTTTCTGTGTAGGCCAATCACATTGCTCCCCACATAAATCATGTTGCTCCCTACATAAATCCTATTGATCCCCACATAAATCAATCCCATTGCTCCCCACATAAATCATGTTGCTCACACATAAATCAATCACATTTCTCCCCACATAAATCCTATTGCTCCCCACAAAAGAAATAAAATAACAAATATTAGCCCCCTACCGGTCAGCTGTCCTTCTCCCTTTCCCTCAGTGGCGGGGGTTGTTCATAGTGGAGTGCTGCGAATACTGAGCAGGGGGCAGTCAGGCAGGTGTGTATGTGGGTTGGCAAGAAAATCTGTGGATGCAGGCGGGAACTGGAAGATGTGTATGCAGGCGGGTGGGCTGGCTGGTGAGACACTGTTGCCGTGACCTATGATATCACACCGCCGCATCTTCAAGGCATAGGTCATGGCCGGAGCACAACTGATCCTCTAAGAAAAGCCTGGGCCAACAGTTCACTCTGAAGGTGCAGGAAACGGCTCTGGCTCCGCGGCACACCTTGCAACTGGTCGCGGCACACTAGTGTGCCACGGCACACTGGTTGAAAAAGCCTGCTCTACAGTATGCGTCACATGCCCTGCCAGTGTGTTCAACTACATGCTCCACTGTGTATCCCCATACATTGCACTATATCATAACACTTTGTCACTGCACTACATTTCCCTATCCACTGCACTACATCACTATACTACATCCCCTACACGCTGAACTACATCACTATACTACATGCCCATTTGCACTGCACTACATACCCCATATGCTACACTACATCCCCTTATATGCTACACCACATCAGTGCACTGCATGCCCCTATATACTGCAATACATTACTACACTGCATACCCTATATGGTACACTACATCACTACACTACATCCCCCTATAAGCTACACCAAATCCCCCCATCTAAGAAGCAAAGCGGAGCTTGATACTGTTAACTGAGAGCACAGTGCGCTTCTATAGCTATCACAGTGCACCGCACGCTAGTCACAGCACTGCGTGGAAAAGAAGAGAGTTTAAGACAGTAGCCGGCATAGAAGAGATCCCAGGTACTGGAGCTCACCCGCACAGCATTGGAGCCAGCTGTGGGCAGACAGGTGGTTCAGAGACATTGCCATGGGTGCTGTCTGCTGCTTCACTGCCGGTAAAAAACAAAACAAAAAAAAAACCCTGTTCCTCTGTAACTCCTTGGCGCCCCCTCAAATCCTGCACCCGGGGCGCCCCCCCCCCCCCCAGTTACGGCCCTGGTAACACTGCACTCCTCACAAATACACTACAGAATACAAACTAAAACAAGACAATCTTCTCCTCTATCTGTACAAATTACACAAGAAATCAGAATAAAACCACAGAACTCTAACAGTAACACTACCACTACACTCCTCACAAATACACCACAGAATACACTATAAAACCAGTCAACTTTTAACAATTGTAATATTGTAATATACTGAATATCTCACAAAAAATTCTCCAAATAACATTCTCTAACAACCAACTAATACCCTTTTTCCCATTGCTGGGTCTATCAACCTGGCAATTTCCCGAGTCTCAGCTCCGAGAACATTGTCGGGTAGGCTCACGGGTCAATTTAGTCCTGGGTAGGATGCATTTACACTGACTAAAATCCAAGTTTTATATGTTTTCATGCAAAAACCTGGGATTTTGAAGTCAGTGGAAAAAGGATGTAACTACAACCACCACACTAGACCTTCACAATGTGCTTGGGCTAGTTGGAGCATTTTAATAAGTGGTTTGTAATGTAGAAATATAGTACCATGTGGTTTGATTTGACCAAATAAGCACTAGGAAATGTCAGTACTCCATAGGAAATTGCACATAGACCGGCAGCTGCAGCCCGATAGCTGTTTCAACCAGCCTAGAGTGGTTTACTTCATATTAACTCATTTCTGACCTTGCCCCGCCATTTTTTCTTTGTTTGTTATCTCTTTCACTGAGTGCAGTCTTTTCCATATATATATAAAAGAGTAAAAATGACAGCACTCAAAACCATAGTACAGAATGAATAGATGGTGCAAGGCAGTAAAATAACATAAAGGCACTCGCTTTTCCAGCTCATTGGAAAAAGCAAAACAAGCCAGCACTCACGGTTTAGATGAGAAAACGAAGAAGATTTATTCCATATCCATATCAAGGCGACAAGTATGTACACTTGTCGCCTTGATATGGAATAAATCTTCTTCGTTTTCTCATCTAAACCATGAGTGCTGGCTTGTTTTGCTTTTTCCAATTAGCTGGAAAAGCGAGTGCCTTTATATATATATATATATATATATATATATATATATACATGTATATATGCGAAAGCCATCACTCACTCACTCATTGAATGACTCATCACTTTTTCTCTTACATCCTGATATGTTATGAAGCTGAAATTTAACATAGGTATTCTTCAGGTGGGAAATAGGAAAACTATGTAGTTAGAATTTTAATAAACCTCTCCTAAGGGGATGAAAAGGGGGTTGACATAATTACGTCAATAAAGATGCTTGGCTTGCATTGCATGAACGATGACGCCCAAACAGACTATCAGATCAAAATTTAATAAACTACATAAAGTGTGTAAAATTTAATAAACTACACAAATGTGGAAGCCCTCAGTCACTCACTGACTGACTTATCACTAATTCTCTTTCCGATATGTTAGGAAGATGAAATTTAACATAGGTATGCTGCAGGTGGGGAATAGGAAAACAACATAATTAGAATATTCATAAACCTCCCCTAAGGGGATGAAAAGGGGGTTGACATAATGATGTCATTACTGCTGCATGGCTTGTGTTGCGTGAATGATAACGCCCAAACGGACAGTCGTATTAAAATTTGGATTACACCTTCAGTGTGTAGAATTTAATAAGCTACAAAAATGGTCCTGTTAATTTTTACCGTAACTGCTACGGGTGCTCCTCGAGTAACGCCAAGAACCATGGATTAATATTTACTTACATTAAGATGTCTCAAATTTCCATCTCTATAGATGTACCAAATTTTTAACACATTTATATTTACAACCATGAAAATCAGAAACACAGAAACACCTGTGCGAAGAATGGGTAGAACAGCTACCATATGTACTGTGTGTGTGTATATATATATATATATATATATACATACAGTATATACCAGAAATGCAGAAAGTCCACATAAACCAGCACAAAAATAGTAGCAATGTTCAATGCAATTTAATTAATGCAATATTCTTAAAAAAAAGTGCATAGTGCAATAAAATATGAGCAGCAATGGTATGATACTTAGCAGTTCAATGCATCATGGCAACTGGCAGCTCCGACAGCTGGACAGTTGTTTCGGTGCAACAGCGCCTTCATCAAGGAAAACACCATCAGTATGCCAAGCCTCAACCAAACTCCACATTTATACATATTTACAATAAGAAAAAAAGTGCATTCACTTGAGCAGTCTGAAACTTGGCGCCAAAGTGCTCACCAATCATGCATCATAGTCACTTGATTCCGAACGGGGTGCGCAGGGACCGTGGGAGGCCATTTCCAGTGGCCGATACCAATTACACATATGGATGTCCCGGGGGCGACGAAACGGAACACGTCACCCGGAAGTGACGCAACGCTAGCTCCGACGTCCTCAATACACCCCTACACACGCGTTCCAGCCTACGTAGGCATTACCTCATGGCTTTGCATCACACCCACTCTCCAAGATAGACCAATGACACCGCTCGTGGTGTCAGGGGGGAGCATCATGACTAACAATAAATGCAGGCTGACTAATAAAACTAAAAGATCGCGTCTCATAAAGAAAAGGTGATAGTGAACCAATTTTATATTGACACTGGAGGGGTATAAACTACATTGTATCTATTATATCCTGCAGGTAAACCAGCAGATACTGAGTTAATTATTCACAGTCTATTCTAAAAAGGATGTGAAAGCCAGCTCTTCATTCAATCCATTGGGTGCCATTGCCCCCAGGTTGTAAATCCATTTACATTCTTTTTGGAGCAAAGTTCTGTTTCTATCCCCTTCTCTATGAGAGGGAGGAACTTGTTCAATGAATCAGCATCACTTTGAAATCCTTGATCGTATGCTTGGCAGTTGCAAAATGACGTGCTACTGGCGGTGTGCTGGCATCAACTTTAAACAATGCTTTTTTAATTGAGCTGCGATACATTGCCACTCGTTCCTTTAACATCCTCTGCGTTTTTCCCACGTATATCAATTTCATGGACACCAGATAACATAAACCAAGTATTTAGTATCACAAGACATCCGTTGTCTAATCTGGTATCTTTTATTCAGGGTAGGATTCAGAAAATGTGTCCTAGTGTGCAATTTGCACATCCTGTGCATTTACAGTATATACTCCATTTTGCAGTTGTAGCCATCCTGTGCCAGTCATAACTCTTGGACTAATACCAGAGTAAATTAACTGATCCCTTAGGTTATTGCTTCTTTTATAACAAAAGAGCGGTTCCTTTTTGCAAATATGACCAAGGACTGGATCACTCTGAACAATGTGCCAATGTGTTAATATGGAGCGCCTAATTGCCCCTGATGAAATGGAATAAGTGCTGGTCAGCAACATTCTCCCTGCTTCTGCAGATTTCTCTTTTGGTATCAAAAGTTCCTTTGTGTCCAATTGGAGACAGAATATAAATATATTAGAGCGAGAGAGAGAGAGAAAGAGAGAGAGAGAGCTGGTTAACAATAAAGCTGTTAGCATATGTTTAAACATGACCGACATTTCGGAGACTAGCATACCACATTGTCAAGGTCCATATGCAGTGAAGCTGCACATTGCAGTATAAATGATAATCAACAAGGTCACCTTGTTGTTTATCATTTATATTGTAATGTTCTGTATCACAATACACGTTAGACTATCAGAATTGTTGAGTGCTGAGATAGAGAGAGAGATCACAGGAGCTCTGCACTCGCTATATTGACTAACAATAATAAACAGTGGAGTTTTAGTTCATGTATTAACCAACGCATTTGAGCCTACAGCCCCCGGCAAGGGATCCCACTATACTGCAGGTCCTACTCTACTGCTCAAAAATAATTATCATGAAAATAGCTATAATGTCCAGGGCTGGTCTTGTTTTGCAGGAAACTTTTTAGCATAGAAGGGCTGCACAAACGATCACAGCCCTGCTATGCTAAAATACACTCCCCCATAGGCAAAAAGTTGCTTGGTTTGATCAACTCGGAATGAGGGCCTATATTAACTAACAATGGAGTTTTAGTTCATGTATTGATCAATGCATTTAAGCCTGCAGCCCCTTGCTCAAAATAATTATCATGATAATAGCTATCACATTATCACACCTCCCAACATGACCCCCTCCAGGAGGGACAGAATGCTCTGCTGCTGGACTTTCCTCTTAATGTATGATTGTCTACACCTGTGTTGAACAGGTTAATGGATAAGAAAGGTGTTTCAGCACAGGTGATGGCAATCATAGATTAAGAGGGAAGTCCAGGAGTACAGCATTCTGTCCCTCCTGGAGAGGGTCATGTTGGGAGGTATGCATTATTGTTAAACTTTAGGTGTGCTACCTGGTCTAAAGCTCACAGCAACTTTGCTTAAATAGGTAAGACAGTTACCAACACAACTGTTGTAAAGCACCTAGGAGATCAGCTGACACAAGCTATAATTAAGTTAAAAGAGGGCGCATGAGAAAATGTGATCACAAAAAGATTAATGAAAAATACGATAGATAGATAGATAGATAGATAGATAGATAGATAGATAGATAGATAGATAGATAGAGGTGTGTGTATGTGTGTGTGTGTGTGTGTGTGTGTGTGTGTGTGTGTGTGTGTGTGTGTGTGTGTGTGTGTTGCAGTACACATATTACGCTACTGTTACAGAGCTGTTGGCTACTATATAAGAACACCTGCTCCTTGTTTGATTATTCAGATCTCATGAGTATCTGACCTGAGTGTGTGGTTCAGCTGTTCTGTTTCTGCCTGATTTCTGTATTTTGATTCTTGCATGTTCTTAGTTTATTTCTTTGTTCCACAGGTTTATTTACTTAATCTAGTGTTTGGCCCTTCACAGTGACCTCTGTTTATCACATTGCTATTTCTTTCTCATATCTTTTTGATTATTGTCTTTGTCTGCCCCATGTTACACATCAGTTTGTGCTGTGCCCTTTCTGTTTATACTCACTGCTAACAAGGTCCATTTGGCTGTTACACAATGCTTTGCTTCCATTATGCACACTCATTTTGCAACTGAATTAAGCTGGACTGAATTAAATACTTGAAGCCAAATGTGATTTTTTAAATTAGTTTCATAAATGATCAATGCAATATCCAGCTACAAGGTCTACAGATATGTTCACATGAGCTTCATGGTATAAAGTGTGTACAAGCACTGTTCTAGATTGTCAGTTGGGCTAAATGCTGATCACATAAGGGATTTAAAGAAGAAACTTTGAAATGGAGTAAAAAATAAAAGTCACGTGCTTCATACATTGTGTCATAAGATCCGGAAATAAAACCATCTTGAGGGAGCAGATTTGAAATATTCAGGAAGAAGGACTGGGAGTAAATTCTTAAATACAGAAAAGAAGGTGCAAAGGTGCTAATTAGCAGTACAAGACTGGCACTAATTGACAAAGTTCCAGTTCCAGTATCTATAAGAAGGATAAATATAAATATTTTAAAGTTTCACTTTACTCATCGAAACATTATGAATTTCATTTAACAAGTACAGATATTTGGCTCATGTGGCAGAACAGCAGCAAGCAGAGAGCACAATTACACAGTCAAATTTCAAAACGGACGGGATTGAAATCTAGATGAAAACTTTTTGGAATGAAGTTAAGCCCAGTACCCACGGGCCGATGCAGGAGAGATGTGTGCTGAGCGAACCGCTCAGCACACATCTCTCCTGTCGCTCAGCACAGCGCGATCTGTGCTGAGCGTGCGGGGGGAGACGGGGGGGGGGGGGGGAGCGACCCGCTAGATTGGCCTGCATGCAATCTAGCCAATCTAGCAGCAGCGATAGCGATGTGCGGGGCCGCGCATCGCTATCGCCGAGGGGGCTACACACGGAGCGATCATGCCGATATTCTAAGCAATCTAGTCAGATTGCTTAGAATATCGCTCCGTGAGTACCCCCCTTTAGAAGGGCAAAGGATTTGCAGTGGACCTGATGCAGGACTGCATGTAAGTCCTCCATAATAGGTCCGCCTTGTTTGAGCATGGATCCAAATGTGTCCTCTCTGCAATAGTGTGTTTATCCTCCTGTACCGGCATTTACTTATCTTATCACTAATCAGGACATTGGCTATTGCAATCTTGCTGTGTGCTTAAGGAACTTTAATACTAGAGATGTGCGGCGGACACTTTTCGGGATTTGTGTTTTGGTTTTGGATCTCCGCTCGGATTTTGGATCTGGATTGGTTTTGCCAAACCACCCTTTCGGGTTTTGGTTTTGCATCTGGATGATTTTTGGAAATAAAACATAAAAACAGCTAAAATCACAGAATTTGGGGGGTATTTTTGTCAAGCAGCTCCCCAAATAATCCCCTATAAAAAAAAAAAAAAAGATTTTACTCACCGGTAAATCTATTTCTCGTAGTCCGTAGTGGATGCTGGGGACTCCGTAAGGACCATGGGGAATAGACGGGCTCCACAGGAGACTGGGCACTCTAAAGAAAGATTTAGTACTATCTGGTGTGCACTGGCTCCTCCCTCTATGCCCCTCCTTCAGACCTCAGTTAAGGAAACTGTGCCCGGAAGAGCAGACATTATAAGGGAAGGATTTTGGAATCCCGGGTAAGACTCATACCAGCCACACCAATCACACCGTATAACTTGTGATACACTTATCCAGTCAACAGTATGAACGACAACAGGGCATCAACAATGGATGCCAACATAACATAACCCATTATTAAGCAATAACTATATACACGTATTGCAGAAAATCCGCACTAGGGACGGGCGCCCAGCATCCACTACAGACTACGAGAAATAGATTTACCGGTGAGTAAAATCTTATTTTCTCTAACGTCCTAGTGGATGCTGGGGACTCCGTAAGGACCATGAGGATTATACCAAAGCTCCCAAACGGGCGGGAGAGTGCGGATGACTCTGCAGCACCGAATGAGCAAACACGAGGTCCTCCTCAGCCAGGGTATCAAACTTGTAGAATTTTGCAAATGTGTTTGAACCCGACCAAGTAGCAGCTCGGCAAAGCTGTAATGCCGAGACCCCTCGGGCAGCCGCCCAAGAAGAGCCCACCTTCCTTGTGGAATGGGCTTTCACTGATTTTGGATGCGGCAATCCAGCCGCAGAATAAGCCTGCTGAATCGTGTTACAGATCCAGCGGGCAACGGTTTGCTTTGAAGCAGGAGCACCCAGCTTGTTGGGGGCATACAGGATAAACAGCGAGTCAGTTTTCCTGACTCCAGCCGTTCTGGCTACATAAATCTTCAAAGCCCTCACTACATCTAGTAACCTGGAATCATCCAAGTCATGAGTAGCCGCAGGCACTACAATAGGTTGGTTCAAATGAAAAGATGACACCACCTTTGGCAGAAATTGGGGACGAGTCCGTAATTCTGCCCTGTCCACATGGAAAACCAGATAGGGGCTTTTACACGAAAAAGCCGCCAATTCTGACACACGCCTAGCCGAAGCTAAGGCCAATAGCATGACCACTTTCCACGTGAGATACTTCAGCTCCACGGTCTTAAGTGGCTCAAACCAGTGGGATTTCAGGAAACCCTACACCACGTTGAGATCCCAAGGTGCCACTGGTGGCACAAAAGGGGGCTGAATATGCAGCACTCCCTTAACAAACGTCTGAACTTCAGGAAGAGAAGCCAGTTCCTTTTGAAAGAAAATGGATAGGGCCAAAATCTGGACCTTTATGGATCCCAACTTCAAGCCCATAGTCACTCCAGACTGTAGAAAGTGCAGAAATCTGCCCAGCTGGAATTCCTCTGTAGGGGCCTTCCTGGCCTCACACCAAGCAACATATTTTCGCCATATGCGGTGATAATGTTTTGCTGTCACGTCCTTCCTAGCCTTTATCAGCGTAGGAATAACTTCCTCCGGAATGCCTTTTTCCGCTAGGATCCGGCGTTCAACCGCCATGCCGTCAAACGCAGCCGCGGTAAGTCTTGGAACAGGCAGGGCCCCTGTTGCAACAGGTCCTTTCTGAGAGGCAGAGGCCATGGGTCCTCTGTGAGCATGTCTTGCAGTTCCGGGTACCAAGTCCTTCTTGGCCAATCCGGAACAATGAGTATTGTTCTCACTCCTCTTCTTCTTACGATTCTCAGCACCTTGGGTATGAGAGGAAGAGGAGGAAACACATAGACCGACTGGAACACCCACGGTGTTACCAGGGCGTCCACTGCTATCGCCTGAGGGTCTCTTGACCTGGCGCAATACCTTTGCAGCTTTTTGTTGAGACGGGACGCCATCATGTCTACCTGTGGCAGTTCCCATCGATTTGTAATCTGAGTGAAGACTTCCACTCTCCCGGGTGAAGGTCGTGCCTGCTGAGGAAGTCTGCTTCCCAGTTGTCCACCCCCGGAATGAACACTGCTGACAGTGCTTGCACGTGATTCTCCGCCCACCGAAGAATCCTGGTGGCTTCCGCCATCGCGACTCTGCTTCTTGTGCCGTCCTGGCGGTTTACATGAGCCACCGTGGTGATGTTGTCTGACTGAATCAGCACCGGTTGGTTGCGAAGCAGGAGCTCCGCTTGACTCAGGGCCCTGAGTGACTGCCCCCCACCCTCGGAGGCTCGCATCCGTGGTCACCAGGACCCAGTCCTGTATGCCGAACCTGCGGCCCTCGAGAAGGTGAGCACTCTGTAGCCACCACAGAAGAGACACCCTGGCCCTGGGGGACAGGGTGATCAGCCGATGCATCTGAAGATGCGATCCGGACCATTTGTCCAACAGATCCCACTGAAAGATCCTCGCATGGAACCTGCCGAAGGGAATGGCTTCGTACGATGCCACCATCTTTCCCAGGACTCACGTGCAGCGATGCACCGACACCTGTTTCGGTTTTAAGAGGTCTCTGACTAGAGTCACAAGCTCTTGAGCCTTCTCCTCCGGGAGAAACACATTCTTCTGGTCTGTGTCCAGAATCATGCCCAGAAAGGGCAGACGCGTCGTAGGAATCAGCTGCGACTTTGGGATATTCAGAATCCAGCCATGCTGTTGCAATACTTCCTGAGAGTGCGCTACGCTGATCTGCAACTGCTCCCTGGACCTCGCCTTTATGAGGAGATCGTCCAAGTATGGGATAACTGTGACTCCTTGCTTTATCAGGATCACCATCATTTCTGCCATTACCTTGGTAAATATTCTCGGTGCCGTGGAGAGCCCAAACGGCAACGTCTGGAATTGGTAATGACAGTCCTGTACCACAAATCTGAGGTACTCCTGATGAGGCGGATAAATGGGGACATGCAAGTAAGCATCCTTGATGTCCAGAGACACCATAAAATCCCCCTCTTCCAGGCTTACAATGACCGCTCTGAGCGATTCCATTTTGAACTTGAATCTTTTCAGATAAATGTTCAGGGACTTTAAATTTAATATAGGTCTGACCGAACCGTCCGGTTTCGGTACCACAAACATTGTGGAATAGTATCCCTTTCCCTGTTGAAGAAGGGGAACCTTCACCACCACCTGCTGGAGAAATAGCTTGTGAATCGCCGCTACCACTATTTCCCTTTCTATGGGGGAAGCTGGCAGGGCCGATTTTAGGTAACGTTGAGGGGGCATCACCTCGAATTCCAGCTTGTATCCCTGAGACACAATCTGTATAGCCCAGGGATCCACCCGTGAGCGAACCCACTGGTGGCTGAAATGTCGGAGACGCGCCCCCACCGCTCCTTGCTCCACCCGTGGAGCCCCAGCGTCATGCGGTGGATTTAGTGGAAGCCGGGGAGGACTTCTGTTCCTGGGAACTAGCTGTAAGGTGCAGCTTTTTTCCTCTACCCCTGCCTCTAGCAAGAAAGGAAGCACCTCTGACCTTCTTGCTTCTTTGTGCGCGAAAGGACTGCATTTGGTAAAACGGTGCTTTCTTAGGTTGTGAGGGAATATATGGCAAAAAGTTTGACTTCCCAGCAGTAGCTGTGGAAACCAGGTCCGAGAGACCATCCCCAAACAATTCCTCACCCTTGTAAGGTAACACCTCCATGTGTTTTTTGGAGTCGGCATCACCTGTCCACTGCCGAGTCCACAGGACCCTCCTGGCAGAAATTGACATTGCATTAATTCTAGAGCCCAGTAGGCAAATGTCCCTCTGGGCATCCCTCATATATAGGACAGTGTCTTTTATATGCCCCAGGGTCAGCATAATGGTATCCCTGTCCAAGGTATCCATTTCCTCAGACAGATTATCTGTCCACGCTGCTACAGCACTACACATCCACGCCGACGCAATTGCCGGCCTCAGTAGAGTCCCTGAATGTGTATAAACAGATTTCAGGATACTTTCCTGCTTTCTATCTGCAGGATCCTTTAGGGCGGCCGTATCCTGTGATGGCAGGGCCACCTTCTTAGATAAGCGTGTGAGAGCTTTATCTACCCTAGGGGAGGATTCCCAGCGCACCCTGTCCTCTGGCGGGAAAGGGTACGCCATAAGTAACCTTTTGGAAATCAGGACTTTCTTATCAGGGGAATCCCACGCTCTTTCACATAACTCATTTAACTCATGTGAAGAGGGAAAAGTCACCTCTTGCTTTTTCTCCCCATACATATAAACCCTCTTGTCAGGGACAGGGTTTACCTCTGATATGTGTAAAACATCCTTCATCGCTATAATCATGTAGCGGATAGCTTTTGTCATTTTCGGTTGCAATTTTGCATCATCGTCGTCGACACTGGAGTCAGAATCCGTGTCGACATCTGTGTCAACCATTTTGGATAGTGGGCGCTTTTGAGACCCGGAGGGCTTCTGCGCTGTAGGATCAGGCATGGGTTGAGACCCTGACTGGCCCAAGGTATCAGCTTTATCCAACCTTTTATGTAAGGAGTTTACATTATCATTTAACACCTTCCACATATCCATCCAATCAGGTGTCGGCACCGTCGGCGGCGACACGTCATTCAACTGCACTTGCTCTGCCTCCACATAGCCCTCTTCGTCAAACATGTCGACACACGCGTACCGACACACCACACACACAGGGGAAGCTCTAAATGAGGACAGGACCCCCACAAGGCCGTTTGGAGAGACAGAGAGAGAGTATGCCAGCACACACCCCAGCGCTATATGACCCAGGAATCACACAGTAACTTAGTGTTTACCCTGTAGCTGCTGTATTATGATTAATGCGCCTAAATGTATGTGCCCCCCCTCTCTTTTTTACCCTTCTACCGTGATTCTGCAGGGGAGAGCCTGGGGAGCTTCCTCTCAGCGGAGCTGTGGAAGGAAAATGGCGCTGGTGAGTGCTGAGGAAGAAGGCCCCGCCCCCTCAGCGGCGGGCTTCTGTCCCGCGATTTTGTGTAAAATTAATGGCGGGGGCTCATGCATATAACAGTGTCCAACTGTATATATGCAGCTTTCGCCAGGAGGTATCAATTGCTGCCCAGGGCGGTCCCCCCTGTGCCCTGCACCCTACAGTGACCGGAGTGTGTGGGTTAGTGTGGGCGCAATGGCGCACAGCTGCAGTGCTGTGCGCTACCTCATGTGAAGACAAAAGTCTTCTGCCACCGATTTCGATGTCTTCTCTGCTTCTGCCGGCTTCTGTCTTCTGGCTCTGCGAGGGGGACGGCGGCGCGGCTCCGGGAACGGACGACAAGGTCAGGTCCTGTGTTCGATCCCTCTGGAGCTAATGGTGTCCAGTAGCCTAAGAAGCGCAACCTAGCCGCAGTTAGTAGGTTTGCTTCTCTCCCCTCAGTCCCACGTAGCAGAGAGTCTGTTGCCAGCAGAAGCTCTCTGAAAATAAAAAACCTAACTAAAATACTTTCTTATTAGCAAGCTCAGGAGAGCTCACTAAAAGCACCCAGCTCTGTCCGGGCACAGATTCTAACTGAGGTCTGGAGGAGGGGCATAGAGGGAGGAGCCAGTGCACACCAGATAGTACTAAATCTTTCTTTAGAGTGCCCAGTCTCCTGCGGAGCCCGTCTATTCCCCATGGTCCTTAAGGAGTCCCCAGCATCCACTAGGACGTTAGAGAAAACAGGATTCCGTACCTGCGTAGTACAGTGCGGATTACTTTTGGAAACAGTTAAATATTAACCAGGTTACAGTGCTGGTCGGATACAGTGCGGGTCAGACACAGTGCGGGTTACAGTACAGGTTGGATACAAAGTGGGTTGGATACAATGCAGGTGACAGTGTGGGTCGGATACAGTGTATATGGAATTCATTGCGGGTTGTGTATAGTGCAGATCGCACACTATGCGGGTCAGATACAGTGCAGGTCAGAGTGCGTGTTTGATATAGTGCGTGTTGGCTACAGCGCAATGTCGGATACAATGAGAAATACAGTGCAGGTCAGATACAGTGCGGGATACAGTTCGGGTCGGATACAGTGCAGGTTAGAGTGGGGGTTGGATGCAGTGTAGGCTACAGTGCAGGTTGGATACAGTGTGTGTCGCATACAGTGAGGGTTTGATACAGTGCAAGGTCAGATACAGTGCGAGATAAAGTGCAGATCAGATACAGTATGGGTCGCATACACTGTCAGCTGTATATATTGTGGGTCAGATACAGCGTGGGATGGATAAAGTGCAGGTTATAGTGTGGATCAAATACAATGTGGGTTGGATACAGCGCAGGTCGGACACAGTGTGGGTTGGATACAGCGCAGGTCGCATACAGTTTGGGTTGGATGCAGTGTGGGTTGGATACAGCGCAGGTCAAATACAGTGTGGGTTGGATACAGTACTTGTCAAATACAATGTGGGTCAAATACAGCGCGGGTTTCAGTGCATGTCAAATACAATGTGGGTCGGATACAGTTTAGGTCAGATACAGCATGCGTAACAGTGCAGGTCGGATACAGTGCAGGTTAGATACACCAATAGTGCACTTACTGTGATAGAGGGTCCTCAGTTCAGGGTTGTCAGCGGTGTCTTAAGTGTGGCGGTACCAGCAGTGTTGACAGTGCAGTGGTGCCAGCGGTGTCCTTAGAGTGGTAGTGTCGGCAGTAAAGGGGTGTCTGCGGTGTCCTCAGTGCAGTGATGCCAGCAGTGTCAGCAGTGCAGGGGTGCCTGCTGTGTCGGCAATTGCGGGAGTGCCGGAGGTGACCTCAGTGCAGGAGTGCTGGCAGAGTCCTCAGTGCAGGGGTATCGGCAGTGTTGGCAATGTGGGAGTGTTGAAGGTGTCCTCAGTGCAGGAGTGCCAGCAGTGTCCTCAGTGCAGGGGTGCCAGCAGTGTCGGCAATGCAAGGGTTCCGGAGGTGTCCTCGATGCAGGAGTGTCGGCAGTATCTTCAGTGCAGGGGTGCCGGCAGTGTTGACAATGTGGGAGTGTCGGAGGTGTCCTCAGTGCAGGAGTGCCGGCAGTGTCCTCAGTGCATTGGTGCCAGCAGTGTTAGCAATGTGGGAGTGCCGGAGGTGTCCACAGTGCAGGAGTGTTGGCAGAGTCCTCAGTGCAGGGGTGCCGGCAGTGTCAGTAATGTGGGAGTGCTGGAGGTGTCCTCAGTGCAGGATTTCATGGGTGCCATCAGTGTCGGCAGTGTGGGAGTGCTGGAAGTGTCCTCAGTGCAGGGGTGCCGGCAGTGTCGGCAGTGCAGGAGGTGTCTTCAGTGCAGGAGTACTGGCAGTGTCACCAGTGCAGGGTGTCGGCAGTGCGGGGGTGCCGGCAGTGAGGGAGTGTCAGCAGTGCAGGCGGCGGTGTCGGCAGTGTGGCGGCTGTGATGGTAGTGTGGGTCGGCAGCGCTATTAGTGCTGTGGAGGCATCCATCTTGGGGCCATTGTAGCCTATGGGGACACGCTGATTGGCTGAGAGCCATGACTGACCACTCTCTCAGCCAATCAGCAGTCTTCCATAGGTTACTATGGAGACCGGCATCCGAGGCAAAACCTCAGGATCCGACAGCAGGAAACTGAGTTTTTTGACTCGATTGGGGATCTTGGATAGGCAGGGAGATCCGAGATACTTACCTTCCCTATTACCAACAGCATTCCAGGTGCTCACTTACAAGTTTGTGGATTATATTGTTCTTTTTCTGTATACACACATATAGTATAAACAGTAACACATGTACATTATGGGGTTAGTGTATTCATTTCAACTTGTTTATTGTACTACAGATGTGTCCTCTTACATCCTTGCTGCAGTCACGCTAAACAGCCCTTCAAGTCACGCCACTCGGTAACACGAGCATCTTCTTCGCATTTTTTTTTCTGCGAAAATGCATCTTAGATGTGCATTTATGTATTTTATTATTTATTGAAAATAATGCCACACATCAGAGCTCCATTTGTTTCTTCTTTTTAGGCATATGTCCAACCCAACTTTAGCCCAAGAATGTATAACATTCATTAGCAAACTACTAAGGCAACAGGCACTGGGAAACTTTAGTAACCTTAAAACCTAAGATGGACCATGCAAAATTAGATTTAAAAGGATGAAAAAGTGATGCATATAAAGTAGAAGAAAGAAAATGAGTTAGTTGGGCTTAGACACATCAAGAAGTAACATGAAGGTTCTCAATGGGATGATATTGATAATAACCTAAAATCAGGTGGTTTATTTACGGTATCCAGATGACAGATAGACAGTGTCTAGTTAGACAGTCAATAGATAGACACCATATGTTAGACAGTAATTAGCAAAAAGGGAGGTTTTAGATCCTGCGGCTGAGCTCCCCCCCACGCGAACACGACCAACCCAGCGAGCGGCGCAGGCACACGGGGAGATCCCTAACAGGACGAACCGGAGAGCGGGTGCGCGAGCTGAGGGACGAGTCTGTCCGGAGCTGCCAGGAGATTGCCGCTGCCCCCCGCACCTGTACATCTTACAAGTACGGCCGCAACGATAGTGCACGAATACCTGACTTCCACACGCAGAGGTACGGGACGCCGTCCTCTGCAACTATATGAATCTAATTACTAAAGACAGATTTTTAAAGCCCACGCAGTCCGGTCAGGACTAGAGACATTTCCACTGGAAAATCTATATTTGACTTTTAAAGCAACACAGCCAGATTTAATCATTACATATATATATTTTTTCCAGCCCATTGGCCTTTGTGTCAGAACACACACGCCAAGAACCTAAAGGATTTAATCACCAATTTAAAGTGATTAAAGGACTGAGTAAAACAGGTGCTCCCCGTGGAGCACACATTGTGATTACCACCTTTTTCATGTTCAACAATATTTATCTGCACTGTTTCATTATATTGAGTGTCATATTTGATACATGTGAAAGTAAAACACACCTTTATATAAGTATTCATTTGCATCATTTCACGAGTACTCAAACTGTAGGGGATGAGCGCAGTCAGGTGAAAACCAGATATCCATATTGAACCAAAGGGCAAGGACACCCTTTTGACTAGCAGCACATCCCATACAGTAAAACCACCCCAGTGCGCAGATTACCTCCCTTTTTGTTAATTGTCTAGCCTGTCCATAATCTGCAGCAAGGGTCACTACATTCACGTTCATGGGCATCATTTACAATCGAACAGATAGGGAAAACAGAGCCAAGGATTTATTTGCACAATTCAGTAGTGCCACCAATGAGGTACCCAACACCACTAACTTCTTTAACAAATTTACCCTATTAGAAAAGCATATTACGAAAGAAAATAAACTATGGTGGGACATACAGACATTAGCATGGTACAAAAGCAACAATATTATACCAAAAGGGCTTAAAATCAAGAAGGCTTCAGCCCTACACAATCCTGACATCACATTTACGAAACAATGGAACAACATACTTGATGAGTGCTCTCATCAATTAGTTAAATTACTACTAGATACACATACGGAGGAGTTAGCCAAACTAGAACACAACATTCAACAATTAAGTGTGGAACTAGAACCATTTGAACAAAAACTAGAATTCCGCACTTTAACAGAAATCACACTACAAAGGATTAGACAAGGAGAAGAGAAGATCATCACCATTAAAAAGAATAAAATACTCAGAGATAAATTTGGAATACATCAGAAAAACAAATCCAA
This sequence comes from Pseudophryne corroboree, assembly GCF_028390025.1. Taxonomy (NCBI): domain Eukaryota; kingdom Metazoa; phylum Chordata; class Amphibia; order Anura; family Myobatrachidae; genus Pseudophryne; species Pseudophryne corroboree. The sequence continues at coordinate 293,155,588 of NC_086450.1, read as the reverse complement.
ACAGAAAGCAACTCATGATTCACACAGAAACGCTAATCAGAACAAAAGTCTGCCCAAAGCGAGAACAAAAGCACCACCAGCTATACCTAGAACACCCATATACAAAAGGTTAAAATTAACATACCAACAGTACATGACAAAGTTACATTCGAGAAATTTAGAAACAGGCAAACCCATTACCCAATCAAGCTATCATGACACATCCATTGAAACATCTACGATAACTGATAACGATACATCCTTTTCTATCTATGACATTAATGACGAATTCTCCCATGATTTAGCCAGAAAATCATTAGAACAGGGCTGGCTTGACACTGAATTAGCGTTACTCAATACAACACCAGGAGTACTGGGGTCACAGACGGAATATCTCACGGCCACCGGTGAGAGCACCATATTCATTGAAGAAGCCAAAACTGACACCAATCCAACATGTGGAGACTCCAACAGTTTTTTAGAATCAACGACAGACCTCATCCACCAGATAGGGTCTGTCAAGACACAGAACCAGCAGACAAAGAGAAAACTTTCAGAACCCGACGAGGATGCAGGGGGGGGGACAAAAAAGTAAAACACTGAACCCTAAAGTGACACAAACCGAAGGACAGGGCATATTCAACTTGAGCAGCCATGTACTTAACAAACATCAAGTTAGTGCCCTAGATAAGGGACTCAAATTTGCACCTACAGCACCGTTAAACAAATTCGAAACTTATCTGGACATACAAAAATTTACACGTAAGCTTACACTAAAGAAATACTTTCAGAAGACCCCGCTACCACAACATAAACCAGACAAAGATGACCCTTTTTCTCACACTTCTCTCAAACCCAAGTCACAGTTTTATCCCAATTTCATGGTGGGAAACCATATAGCGACATTCACCGATATGGTAGAGAAAGACGTCATGAGACTAGACGAGAGACCTAATAGACTTAGGAAACACAACATGACCAATAAGGAACAAAGAGCACTGACAGAACTCAGCAAAAATACTAACTTGGTAATTAAACCGGCTGACAAAGGGGGAGGGGTAGTACTTCTTAACAAGGATGACTATATGAAGGAAGCCAACAACATACTGAGCGACACGAGCACCTACAGAAAACTACAAGGAGACCCCACCCATACATTCAAACAGCAACTACAGACCCTACTTAGAGAAGGGTTGGACAAAGGGATCCTCTCGGCACAGGAACACACATATCTCAACATACAACATCCAATCATACCAGTATTCTACTACCTACCAAAAGTGCACAAAAACCCAACAAAACCTCCAGGCAGACCGATCATATCCGGAATAGATTCAATCAGCTCAAATCTCTCACAGTATATTGATGTCTTTCTACAGCCATATGTTAAAACTCAGAAATCCTATCTTAGAGACACTACTGACATCCTTAGAAAGTTAGAATCAATCACATGGAAAGAGGACTACTGGTTAGTCACAAGCGATGTCACTTCTTTATATTCCATCATAGATCATGCACAGGGAATAGACAGCACATGTCATTACCTCGAACAAGACCCCAACATGTTATCAGACCAACGAGAATTCATTTTGGGGGGCATAGAGTATATTCTCACCCACAATTACCTATGGTTTAACAACAACTATTACCTACAGACCACCGGGACCGCTATGGGGACGAAGTTCGCGCCAAGTTACGCAAATCTGTTCATGAGCAAGTGGGAAGACGATGCAATCTGGTCTGATGTGGAGCTTGGTGCGAACCTCGTCCTCTGGACCAGATTCATAGATGATATATTCTTCATCTGGAAGGGAGATGAAGAATCACTCAAAAGTTTCAATACACACCTCAATCAGAACGATCGTAATCTCAAACTCACCACCACATATAGCAAGGAAAAAGTACAATTTTTAGATCTCAACATTTTCATAGATGAAGATCGAATACACACAAACACTTACAATAAAACTGTCGACGTGAACAGTTATATACTAGCCACCAGTGGGCATCATCCGACATGGCTCAATGGCATACCAATGGGACAATTTAAAAGACTTCGTAGAAACTGTTCCAAAATGAGTGATTATGAAACACAGGGGAAGGTTTTGAGTGACAGATTTAAGGAAAAAAACTACCACACCGAGACAGTACAAGTAGCCTTCGAAACAGCAAAAAAGATAGAGAGGCCTGCACTCCTTAACTACAAAGAGAAGCCAAAACAGATGACACAAATCGAAGAACCACTGTTCATAACACAATATTCAGACCAAGCCCATCAGATCAAAAAGATCATCACAAAACACTGGCAGATATTATTGCAAGATGACAATTTAGCTAAAGTTCTACCCCCTAACCCCAAAGTCATCTATCGAAAGGCTCCTGACATAAAGAAAAAAACTAACACACAGCCACATACCGCCACCAAATCAGATACAAACCACAATAGATGGGTCACAGAACAAAGGAGGTTTTTACCATTGTGGGACCTGCTCAGGTTGCCATATGGTAAAAGCAAGAAGCACATTACCCACTATCATGAAACAATCTGCAACTAACTCATACAGTTACAAAATCAAAGACAGAATAACATTCCACAGCAAAGGCATCATATACTTACTAGAATGTCCATGTAAGTTACAGTATATAGGGAGAACCGTCCGACCACTGAAAATCAGAATCAGTGAACACATTCGCAATATTAAATGAAAAACAGAAGATCATCCGCTCTCATTACACTTTAGAGACTATCATGAATCAAATCCCGCATTACTAAAGTTTACGGGGCTGAAAGAAATCAAGAAGAACTGGAGGGGAGGGGATTATATACAAAAAATAAATAAAGAAGAGTTACGTTTAATAATCTCCTTTGGCACACTAGCACCAAAAGGGTTAAACATTGATAATGAAATAAGGTCTATCATCTACAAGTAGAACCAATCATTTAGTATACAGATATCCAATACCCAGAAAAAGCCCACAGGGAACATAGGATTATAAACCACTCCAAAGTAGGAAAGTTATATATATCCCAGATATTTCATAACAATACCAAAGAATCCACTTTACCATAATTGTTGACACTCAAGAAACATCTTGAATTTTTTAAAAGCTCCGTGATCAGATAGCATACTAACAAGCCACATACCATTGCCACATTAAAAAAAAAAAAAAAGGGAATTTCATTTGCATTGCCATGTTTTCATACTTTCCCTGTTTCTGAAACTCACAAATGGGACAGATTGCAGGAACATGTGATCTGCCCCCTGCAATACTGACAACCTCAACCACCAATCAAATCAGTGGAACAAAGGAGGTACTGATGCTGGTCCCGCCCGCAAGCCAATTTAACATCCAATACTGACAACCTCAACCACCAATCAAATCAGTGGAACAAAGGAGGAACTGATGCTGGTCCCGCCCGCAAGCCATTTTAACATCCACCACTATCAGAACACTGCAAAGACTCCCAGAGGAAGACCGATCCGGTTGAAACGCGTTGGAGGAGACGACTAAGAGACATCAAACCATTGGAGGACAGGAGAGTGCTGTGAGACCCTCGGACCTACGGTGCAGACATCGGTAAGCAGTACAGACGGACAGGCAACAGGAGGACCACACAGGTGAGTACTCCGTTGTGGGGAGGTGCAACACTGCCACAGGCTCTGTTTAGATCCTGCGGCTGAGCTCCCCCCCACGCGAACACGACCAACCCAGCGAGCGGCGCAGGCACACGGGGAGATCCCTAACAGGACGAACCGGAGAGCGGGTGCGCGAGCTGAGGGACGAGTCTGTCCGGAGCTGCCAGGAGGTTCCCGCTGCCCCCCGCACCTGTACATCTTACAAGTACGGCCGCAACGATAGTGCACGAATACCTGACTTCCACACGCAGAGGTACAGGACGCCGTCCTCTGCAACTATATGAATCTAATTACTAAAGACAGATTTTTAAAGCCCACGCAGTCCGGTCAGGACTAGAGACATTTCCACTGGAAAATCTATATTTGACTTTTAAAGCAACACAGCCAGATTTAATCATTACATATATATATTTTTTCCAGCCCATTGGCCTTTGTGTCAGAACACACACGCCAAGAACCTAAAGGATTTAATCACCAATTTGAGTGATTAAAGGACTGAGTAAAACAGGTGCTCCCCGTGGAGCACACATTGTGATTACCACCTTTTTCATGTTCAACAATATTTATCTGCACTGTTTCATTATATTGAGTGTCATATTTGATACATGTGAAAGTAAAACACACCTTTATATAAGTATCCATTTGCCTCATTTCACGAGTACTCAAACTGTAGGGGATGAGCGCAGTCAGGTGAAAACCAGATATCCATAGACAGTAATTAGGTCGACAGGGTCAAAAGGTCGACATGAAAAAAGTAGACAGTACAAAAGGTCGACAAGGTCTAAAGGTCGACACAGTCAAAAGGACGACATGGAAATGGTTGACATAAAAAAGATAGACAAATGTTTTTTTTAAATGTAACATGTTTGTGGAGTATTTCATACCTTCTCTATCCATGTCGGCATAGAGTTGGTTATAAACCTTGTGGCGAGGGCAGCGAGCCACCGAGCCCGAAGCGTGGCGAGCGAAGCGAGCCCAGCCAGGGTATGCCTTTTTACAGTTGGGGGGGGGGGGTCCCAGATGACAAAACTATCCACACAAACCACAAAAATGCAAAAACATAGGGTCTACCTTTTTCATTTCGACCATTTTCATGTCGACCTGTTGACCCTGTCGACCTTTTGACCCTGTCGACCTTTTGTACTGTCTACCTTTTTCATGTCAGCCTTTTGACCCTGTCCACCTTCTGACCCTGTCGACCTAATGTCTGTCTAACATATGGTGTCTATCTATTGACTGTCTAACTAGAAACTATCTATCTTTTATACCGGAACCTTAATTTACAAATCAGGTTGTAAACCTGGTGCTTTTGATTGTGTTCATGCCCTAGATGTGCGTTGTTGCATTGAGCTTTACTATGTAGAATACCAGTTACCACTGAATACACTTCCAGTACCAATCATGTATACCAGTCTAACAAAAGGAAACATGTAAATTAGTGTAGGGGTATTGTGATAAGAGCATTCAATTTAATGCTCAATAAAAAATCTGTAACAAATTGAGCAGTGTCTCCTGAAAACAGAGAAAGGGAAACAAAGTAATACCCACAGAGCCGGCCCTAACCAATATGATGCCCTAGGCAAGATTTTGGCTGGTGCCCACTAGCACCGCCGCTAGTTCCGCCTCTGAAACTGCACCCCTTTCCCAGCACCATCACCCCTCAACCATAGCAGTCCTCATTTTGGTGCTCCTACCCCCTATATTTTTAATAGGAACAGTGCGCACATTTGGCACACAGCTCAATGGCCATGTTCTTGCTGGGAGGGGTCATGGCCCAATAATAATACCCCCAATTCAAATTACACCACACAGTAGTGCAACTTTATTCACATTTTATCATGCAATAGTGTCCCTTAATCACATTATATCACACAGTAGTACCACTTTACCTTATATACGTTACTCCTCTCAGTAGTGTCCCTTATTCACATTACATCACAATTAATTGCCCCATATTCACATTACACCACACCATATTGCTCTTTATTCACATTAGACCACACAGTAGTGTCCTTTCTATAAGTTACGCCACACAGTAAAGCACCTTATACACATAATGCCACACATTAGTAATGCCTTTATACACATAATGCCACACAGTAATGCCCCTTACACATATGGCACACATTATTAATGTCCATTTAAACATAATGCGCCTTACACATTATGCCAATCTGTATTAATGGCCTTATACACATATTGTCCATTACACATATGCCGCACATTATTAATGCCCTTATACACATGATGACACACATATTGCCCCTTACACATTTGCTGCACATTATTAATGCATTTATATACATGACACACATAATGCCCCTTACACATATGCCGAACACTACTGCACAACTAACCCATCAGCACACAACACTCACATGGCTGCTAATACTGTGACCTCTGCCTCTGCTTGGATACAGATGTGTCCTCATACATCTTACCTCAATATACCATGCAGCAGGAGATGCCTGGAGTGAGTCAGCTGGCAGCTCTGCTAACATTGGGCGCCTTTTTTGACAAAAATGCATCTTAATTGCATTATTATGTGGCTAGGATGCACAATCAGCTTCTGCTGAATAAAATGATATGCGGCATGCCTATATTCTGCATGCGACTGTGGCTGTATTTGCATACGAAATGCTATGATACAGTGATTTCCAGGAATACACTGTAACGCAGAATTTGATATGCAGATAGAGCTGCAGTCACACACAGAATATAGGCAAGCTACATATAATTTTAATCAGCAGAAGCTGCTTGTGCCCCTAGGCATACCAAATGCCCTAGGCATTTGCCTAGTTTGCCTATGCCTAGGGTCGGCTCTGAATACCCCTTTCAGACAGCACTGCCGGGTCGTACCCGGATTTTGTACACCGGTCCTTCCCAGGTTCAACCCAGCTGAGACACCATTCAGACTGGCAGCCCAATCCGGCTTCAGTTCATCTCCAAGTGCCGCCTCTTCCTATGCAGTGAACAGATGGCGGGTTGTATTGACCTGGCTTACCCATTCACACTGCACTGCAAGCCGGGTTGAACACGTGTTCAGTCCTGCCTGCTACCCGAGTTGAAATACCAGGTTGCTTGAGGTAATTTCAACTGGTCCCTTTCAGACTATGCTTTCATGTGCAATAACCAGGTTATTGATGGCAGTCTGAAAGGGGTATAAGTGATATACAGTATATAAAATACACAGTCAGGTGATGAAAGGCATGATAACAAACAGACATTCGGCTTATTCACTTACACATTACAGTAACTGTTTTTTTTTCTTCTTTAGCATGGTACAACTCCTTTCATACACTTGGTGTGAGGGATATACTATGTAGTCTAATGCGCCACTGAACTCAAATGCTGGGCCTGATGCAGACTTCAAAGTAAATGAAGTGAGTGTATATTGCTCAAATGAAGTGTCCACGGAAATTATACTATATTGGGCTTTAGGCAGCGTTGTCTGCATATGTGCCTGTTTATTACTAGTTATCTTAGCAGTGTATACTTGAGCATCCCCTAAACTAGGTGCAAGAGATACACCTCCAAACAGATGGAAATTAATCCCGCACTAAGAGAAATGAGTCCACAGTAATACCGCTTTCACATCGCAAAGGCTGGTTACACCCAGGAATTGCACATGGGTCCTTCCCGGGTGCAGCCTGCCATGAGACCCCTTTCAGACTGGAAACCTAGGGGGCGGAAGCGGCACTTGGAGAAGCATTCCGTCCCTTTCTAATCTGAATTCTGTTAAAACAAACTTTTATTAAATATTATTTTAACACACACAGGTATTATACCATAATACCACTCTTACTATACTGATTATTGCACATATATTCAGAAATGTTTTAATGTGTATTTGTATACTACTCCATTTGCCTTATAATAGGGTTGTTTCAAGAGAAATATAAATATAGAAAAAGAAATAGTAAATCACAGTAGGGAACTGGTTACATAATAGCTATCATTAATTATTATGTATCACTTAGGCTAAAACAGTTACACTTAATATTCCTTAATACCAGAGACTAGCAAACAGCAATAAACACACACAGAATATTTATTCTATTTGAGTTTATGAAGACAGTACACAATCGGGTTTTAGTTATTTATTTACCTACACTTATTATTTCTTGTTCTATCACGTTATCACACTAATTATTTCTTTTTCTATCATGCTATTTCTTTATATTGTATCTTTTATATTTCACTTGGAACAACCCTATTATAGGGCAAATAGCATACAAATATACATTCAAATATTTTTGAATATATGTGCAGCAAGGAGCGGAATAAGTGTGGGATTGTGGTTGTAACACCTGTGTATTAAAAGCTTGTTTAATGAAAGTTTGTTCTAACAGAATTCAGATTAAAAAGGGATGGAGTGCACCCCTGTGTAAACTGATTCTTTTTCTTTTGTAAATTTAGTTTATGCGCCTCCAAACATCTATTTACTAACATTGAAGTCGGCATAGCCGACATTTGCATGAACATGACCTTACTGAACTTCACCTACTGTATGTGAGAATGCCCGATTACAACTCAGTTCTGTCTCTTCTGTAGGGGTTTGTACCCATTTTCGGAACATGCACAATGCAAATTAATGCAAGATACACTTTACATACTTGCATACATCCAGCTGTGCTGCAGTCCTGTAGCCTGCAGATAAGTGGTCTGCTTGAGTTAGTTAGGGGCCCATGAATTCAGCACTATCCAGGATTCTTGGTAGGTATAATCCAAAACATTTCAAAGACCATGACCATGATTTTTGAATGATTGTGGGGTCTATGCACTAAGCTTTGGAGAGAGATAAAGTGGAAAGACATAAAGTACCAGCCTATCAGCTCCTAGCTGCCATGTTACAAGCTGTGTTTTAAAAATGACAGTTAGGAGCTAATTGGCTGGTACTTTATCTCCATCCACCTTATCTCTCTACAAGGCTTAGTACAAATAGGGAATAAGTTAACCAAGCTACTGTACCTACCAAAATTGAGCACTGTCTACTGAGGACACATTTGATGTCTACTTTATAGTTTACATAATGATAACCATCATCATCATTATCATCATCATAAAAATTAATACCATGAAATGTTGGTGGGATTAAAAGTGGTTACCAGGACTTTTATTTTATTTTTTTCAAATGCTATTCCATACAGTATTTCCAATAATCTCAAAAGCATTCTATTTCTGTACTATTTTCAGTCATGGTTTTCTGGTTTGTTCTCTTTATTGTTTTTTTATAGCAAATATCTAAGTAAAAAAAAAAAAAAACTTCCATCCCTATATTTTTCAAACTAAATCTCCATTTTGTATTTATCGTTATTTGTTGTACAAAACATACAATCTATATGTTGACAAGAAGATCTGAATATGACTGTATTTCTGTCAAATTGCATTGATTTTGAAGTTCAGCAGAAAGAACTGGATGAAGCTCTATATTGTGACACTTTAATTCTGTACCCAATTCCAATCCTATTAACTCCTCTTTTCAGTAGACTGCTAAATTATATAAATGTCAAATAGGAACATGGTGGGAAGTCTCAGGCTTCCATAATTATTCTATGAATCCAATATCCCTGTGAGGTTTGAAGATTAGTCTCAATCCCTGACAAGATATTTCTTCTGAGACCTTTGTGGGCACATGGCAATCAATCCCCAGAAACTGCTTATATGATCATATGCTTCTATTAATCAGGTTCTGACAGATTCCTAAAAGAGAGGATTACTATATGTCTGCAATGAAACGTAATTGAAAAAAAATGCAATCAAACATCAATAGTTCATTAAGTATGGTATAATTAGAGATTAAAGGAAAATGTATATTTTTATATGTTCACTTGCTGAAAATAAATTCCAAAAATGACACAAATTATTAATTACAAAGCACAGCCTTGGTATTAGATTCATATTGTCAAAGAGAATCAAAATGTGTTAATCATTAAGACTTCAGAAAAAAATACACTGGATACAATACCGGAATAATATAGGACACAATGAAGAACACATTATAATAGACCTGTGTTATTTTGTATTGAAATAGTTTTGTTAATTAGAAAAACTTAAACATGGTATAGTTGTCTGTGTCCTTTGTTTCATAACCTTATATTTTTTTCACTGCTTTTACCTTTATATTGTTTATATAACATTATAGGTCTAATATAATTCTTGTCATGAATGCTCTAATGGGTTTGTAATATATCTCAACAAAAATGAAAGATAAGTAAAAAGCAAAGTATGTGATCAATTCTTAGCGCTATCAAGGGTAAATGTTCTTCAAAAAGTTCTTGATATAGACATCTCGCTGATAAAATATAGGAAAAAAATAAGTAGCATTAATACAGTGCTGATGATGGAGTAATTCCTTGACACCATTCAGTGTTCCAAAACAGGGATTAGGTGACTGTGATTCTCTCTAATGAGATAGAAATATCATTCACTAAGGAATCCCCTTTTGTGTGGACTCTTACTGACGCAAAAGCAGTATATAGGCTTCTCTCAGTTTTCTTCCACCTTATACCATTAACAAACATCTCCAAATTTCAAGAGAACACTCCAACATCACATGGTATGGAAGCAGAACAGCTTCAATAATATGCATCATTGATAGTACCAGAGTTGTTGTTACAGTAAATATTAGAAACAAAGGCTTCAAACAAAGTCCCATTTACAGTAGCTGGTCCCAGATACTCACAACTGAGATACTTGGAAGTTCTTCTGTCTCAGATATTCCTTTGGTCTGATGTGCGTTGGATAAGAGCAACAGGACAACTTAATGTGTTTTGAAAGAAATAATTTTCTAATGTGATAATGGTTGCATGGGCTGCCTTTTATTTGTCTGACTATCCAATCAGTAGTGTCTTTCAGCTGTTCGTCTTCACAAAGCAGAAGTGACAACAGGACTCCAGCAGTTATTTGTTTTCCAGAGCAACCAAGATCCACAAATTGTCTTATAATTAAGAAGTTGTGTGTGTTCCAATCACAGGAAGTGACAATTTATTCCATTTATCATCATATGAATATGTTCCAATTACAGGAAATGCCCATATATTCCATGAATCATGATATGTTAGAAATGATGGACAACAAGCACATTCCTTCTGTAAATTCTTCCGTTAAACCACTGATTGATGGAGGAATCACACTGAAGGGTAGAGAAGGGCCAACAGTAGGTGAGGGTGTGCACCACTATCTATCTAAAAGTGGATGGTGGGAAAATAAATTAGTTATGGTGGTATGTACAAGGCTTTCAATGTGGCCTGTAAGCAAATTATTCTAACCACCGTATCTGGCACTTTGCACTCAGTGCTGATAGAAATGATCACACCTACTGTATACATACTCTATAGAAGCAGACACTGTGGACCTTGGATCCAGGGGAAAGGGCCCAGGGATTCCTTTGGCAACACTCAGGAAACTTGAAAAAAAAATCAAAAGTGGAATGTCACATAGATCTTACGTTTACATTTTAATATAAAACTTTCCTCAGAGATTAATATAAACATGAAAACACTGGTGACAGTTTAGTTTTCAACTTTAAATGGAAGCTGCTTGTGATTTTAAGTTTCATGTGCAATTACTTTTTTTTGTGAGGTTTGCAAGCTGTTTCTTATACTTGTTAATATGTTTTGCGCATCATCTTACATTATAGGTACTTTCCTAGGTTTTTCAACTGTAAAATATACAGTAGAATATTTATTATGAATGCATTATATTTGGTGCAGTAATTAGCATAACATTTGCATATGTTTTAGACCTCTAATGTGATTGGTATTTATTAGCATATGTAGATAAGTTGGTACAGTATGTCAATCTGTGTCTGACATGCGTCCCAGCAGATTCACCTCAGAACTGTTGTGATCTGAGTGTTTCTCTGTATGTACAAGAAAATAGAATTTCTTCATTCAGACTTATTATTTCTATAACAATGCTTACCTTACGTAAACTCATTGCCATGGTGTGTGTATCCACAACTGTGCAGAAGCCACTGTTGTGTACCGCTGACATTGTGATGATGTCACTGGGAGGATTTTAAGAAAAGGATGGAAGCATCCCTGTAAATACAGAGGACAAGACTCACACAGGACATGCTATATCTAGTGATTAACTACATATGTGTCGCTGCACAGAATGCACTATGAGCAACTGCAGGTGATTCAGAGCCATATGTTTCTGAACTGCAATTCATGTGCTGCTGAAAGGGTGTAACAGGGCAGCAAGTTGGTGTTCACTCATATCTGAGCAATCTGAGAGCTTATCGCGGGCATTTAGGTGGAACTGTGTGCTGTGGACACTTGCGGGTACACAGAGTTCTAGTGTATGTCTGTTGATATATAGCCTATTTGGATGGTGATCACAATACTGTAGGTGCACATTGGATGTGAAAGACCACACTAAGACTCAGGGCCAGATTAAGGTCTGTGAGGGCCCTGGACAACAAGGTTGTGGGGGCCCCTATCAATAAAAGTGATATACTGTAATAACGATGTTGTAAATATAAAGTATATATATATATATATATATATATATATATACATACACACACACGGGGGGGTATTCAATTGTAGTCAGAAACTGTTATCTCGTTGGAAAGATGGCAGTTACTGACTTTTTTAGGACGGAAACTGTTCCGACCTATTCAATCCTTTCCAACTCAATGAATTCAATGAGCGGATTTGGACGTTCCCGACAATGCCATTCCAACTTTTTTTTAAAGTAAGATTAATCTTGTCGGAAACGTAGCTAAAACCTGACGGATTTGGCTGCGTTTCCGACAAAGCAAGTGGATCAGCAGCTGTTCTGCCAATCCACATGTTTTCCGACAAGTCGGAATTGCCGACTTTTTGGAAATGATTGAATAGGTCGGAACAGTTTCTGTCCTAAAAATGTCGGAAACTGCTGTCTTTCCAACAAGACGGCAGTTTCCAACTACAATTGAATACCCCCATAGTATACAAACACAGCACTGTGTCTGGCTTCTGTGTGCTGCAGCCAGACATAGTGCTGTGTTTGTTTACTCTATAGTATATATAATATTAATACAAAGAATTGATAAGAAATATCACCCAGGTGCAGCCCAGGCACCTCAATGCTGAGGCTCAATGCCATAGGGGAAAGTGGTGGGGGTGTCCGGTGCCACAGAAAACGGTGGGGCTCCAGTACCAGCCAGTAAGTCACGGCCACGGCGGTGAGTGAAATCCCGTGTGATAGTCTCTGACATCACGGTCTGCAGCAGCAGCAGTTCGGCGGGCGGAGTTGGCCAGCGGCCGCTGCCGCAGCCGGCAGTGTGCTGGGGAAATCGGAGACACAGCTGAATCATGCTGTGCTCCGATTTCTGTGCTGGCGGCGGGTGCAATGCAGGGGGATCGGCAGCGGGCTCAAAGCAGGGCTGGCAGTGGCGGCGGCAGGTGCAATGCATGGGGAAAGTATGGAAGCCCCTAATGTGTGGGGGCCCCAGGACGACCACCCCTGTCGCCCCTAGTTGGATCCGGGCATGCTAAGAGTCCTTAACCAGGATGCTAAGTTTATTGTAAACAGCTGATCCAGATTAATGCAGGAACTCAGTGGTAATGCAGGGGTTAACATCAGTGGTATCAAACAAGCAGCTAATAGGTGTCTCACCTCATGAGCTAAGTAAGGTGTGTCTATACAGCATGGGCCAGTATTTACTAAAAATCCGAGTTTGGCCGATTTGTGTTTTTTTTTCTAAGTCCCAATCCGGGAATTCACTAAGCACCAATCTCGGCAGTGTCTGGTCTATTCGTAATGGTTTGAATGAAAACGTTCCGAAATACGAATGAATAGACCATCGGTCAAACGCGGCTGTTATTTCATAGAATACGGGAATTCACTATTCATTCGTATTTGGGTGTTAGTCTCTGAGTGCTCAAATGCGGTCGTATTTTTTTGCGATTCGTTAAAAAAAGCGGCAAAAAAATAGACCTGCTTTTTTCAGTCGTGTTTACATGTGTTGCAAATAAAAAATCACTCACACCTGAATTAGGATGCCTATAAAAGGATGTTAGGCCCATTTCAATACACCTACACTCAGAAATGGCAGCAGGACTGTGGGCCAGTGATCTTTTGTGTGCTGTGGGATTCCTCAGACTCAGACATCAGCCTGTCAGTTACCAGGGCCAAGAAACTGAACATGGTCAGCAGGTTGTACAGGTTCCGTGGAGGCTGCACAGGCCTCGTTTTTTTAGGGGGCGTTTAAACTTGAACGCATTGTCCGATGATAAGGTCATACAGATGTTCCGTCTAAATCGTAACAACATTTTCCGTCTGTATGACCTTGTCAAACTGGGCCTAGACCCTGAGACAGCACGCTCTCGCCCTGTCTCAGGCCTGCACAAACTCCTGGCTGTGTTGCACTTTCTGGCTACTGGCAGCTTTCAGGCTGTGTCTGGGGATGTCATAGGAATCTCACAGCCCTCATTTTCAAGAATCTTAACACAGGTGATGTATACCTAACTACCTCTTCTGTTTTGTGTTTGTTTTAATTTCTCGGTGGCCAGTTCTGTCCTAAAATCTCATGCTTATTGTTCTTTAAAATGTACACACAGGTGTTGGCTGTTTTGCAGCTCCACATCGAGGCCTCAATCTGCTTCCCTATCCAGGAGTCTCAGTGGCATGCCGTCAGGGTAGATTTCTATGAGCTGGCTGGCATGCCCAATGTGCTTGGAGCCATAGATTGCACACACATTCAGCTGAGACCACCTAGGGGCAGGCAGCACATATATACAAACCGCCATTTCGAACACTCCACAAATGTGCAGGTGGTTTGTGATGCAAATCTAAAAATAATGAGTGTTGTTGCTGGTTACCCTGGGGGCTGCCATGACCGCTTCATCCGCAGTCAGTCATCCCTCTTTGATAAGTTTGAGGACGGACAAATGCCAGATAGATGGCTGCTGGGTATGTAATTTGATATGTGTAGGCTTGCGTATACTTTGTCCAAATACAGGTGCAGATGTATTAACCTGTAGAAGGCATAAGGAAGTGAGAAACCAGTGATCTGTGCAAGGTGAGAAAGGCACCAGCCAATCAGCTCCAATATGTAAATGAACATTTAGGAACAGATTGTCTGCTGCCTTTATTACCTTGCACATATCACTGGTTTATCACTTCCTTATGCCTTCTACAGGTTAATACTTCTGCCCCACAGTGTATTACTTATGTGTTGCTGTATCTTAACATGAATCTCGTTACTATATCTGTCTTTTAGGTGATGGAGGATATGGCTGTTTCTCTTGGCTTTTAACTCCATTGTCCCGACCTGATACCCCTGCTGAACACAATTACAATCATGCACATAAGTCCACGTGGAATGTGATAGAAAGATGTTTTGGTGTGCTGAAATCTAGGTTTCGGTGTCTGGATAAGTCTGGTGGCCTTTTGTTGTATAGTCCCTCCAAGGTGACTCAAATTGTGTTCTGCTGCTGCTTTCTTCATAAAATGTGTTTGCAACAACATCTGCCACATGTTGAGGAGGAGGAGGAGGAGGAGGAAGAAAGCAGCCAGCAAGCAGAGGAATTAGAGACATCTGGTGATACTGATGTAGGGAGGCAGGTTAGGCAACAGATCATCAATCGCTATTTCTAAGGTAAGCTTGTTTTGCTTATTTCATTTGTTGTGTAATCATAAATAGATGTTTTGGCTTTTTAACCAAAAACCATTACTCAGAATGTGTCTGTCTCCTTGACACATACAAACATACCCTCGCTATATGAAAAACAAATGTCGCATGTGTATTGTGTGTATTTTTAATCTCAAAACAACAGATTATGAGTGGCATGCATTAAGTCTGGATAAGTGATCGTAAACTTGCAGTGCTAATTTCTTACAAGCCCACATCATCCATTTAGTATTTCACTTTATCATTGTGTGTAACGTCCTAATGCACAGGTTCACAAACTCGGCCCTCAGGACCACACACAGTGCATGTTTTTCACGTAACCCAGTAGAAGCACAGGTGTATGAATTACTCACAGACATATGTTAAAAGGTTCACAGGTGGAGCTAATTATGTCACTTGTGATTCTGTGAGGAGACCTGCAAAACATGCACTGTGTGGGTTCCTGAGGGCCGAGTTTGAGAACCTGTGTTCCCAAAAAACACTCCTCAACATATAATATGTTAGCCTTGAGGAATACATGTGTCCCTATGTGTGATGCACCATCATATTTAAGACTCACAAACTTACTGTAATCAGGAATAATTTATTTCCTAATGTTTGATGCTGTAAACTTGATGATGTGTAAGTAAATACACAGTTTGCCACACATATACATTATTATACACAGTTTGTGTTTTTTGTTGTAAAATTACATATTTGTTTGTTTCAGCATCACATGTAAAAACATTCTTAATCATTTTTAACACACACAAACATGTCCCAAAAATACTGACATTCATTTGGACAATGTTTTTCAAACAAAATAAAGGCAACATATTACAAGCTTTTTACGCAACTCAATTGTGTTCTTCTTGTAATGTTGTATAGATAAGATAGCTAAGATATGTATCACTAACATTGTAATTTAGATTGTCTGCAGGCAAAGAGAATGATTGGAATCTAGAAAGAGTAATGATTAGAAAAAAATCAAGTGGTCAGTTTACTTCCTGCTAAAGACATTCTGCCTGGCTGGCAATTATTGTGTCTGCAGGCAAAGAGAATGATTGGAATCTAGAAAGAGTAATGATTAGAAAAAAATCAAGTGGTCAGTTTACTTCCTGCTAACATGTATGTGTGGCTCCATCAACATTTCCCTCCTCCAATACCAAAAAAAAATGGTAATGAATAAATGTGCGTACTAAATTTATGTTTTTTGTTGGCCCACTTATAATTAATGATGTTGAAAAAAGGGTCAAGGAGCTAAGTGTTATATTATTTTAGCAACAAAAACACTATTTTGAGTTACTTATCACAAATGTCTAACTTGTTATTTTTCACGATTTTTTGGGTGGCTGCTTGTCCTGCCCTTTGCCTTTAGCACTGTCATGTTGTTGTGCTCTGGTGGACCGTCTTGGTGGTGATGAGACTGGCGTGCTATTTGGAGTAGTCGTACCAGAACTGCTGCTTGTTTGCTGTTGGTGCATGCATCTGAGTGTTTCATTCAGGTTAGTGAGGGTGGCATTGAGTTCACGTGTAGCAGCATTTTGATTGTCTACTATTCGGAATAAACTTTCATTAATCTTTTGATTGTTTTGAAAAATGCTCATATAACTTTGCTGTTGTCTGTGCTGTTCTTCCATTATGCGCTGTAAGTTGCCCATGACCTGTGTAATGTCTGTACGCATGAGTTCCATGGTATTGCCTATTCTGGTTGTTTGTTCATTTTGTCTACTCAGATTTCTTGATATTCTTCTGAGGTGAGATGGTAGGCTTGCAAACATTTGTGTCTGCTTATGCAGGCAATCTTCATTAGTGGCCTGCTGTCTAGCCCAAATAGTCCAAAACACCTGATCAGGGCCTTGTGTTCCTGGTGTTGTTGGGCTGTGTTGTGGTGGTGTGCTTTGCAGTGGTGGTGTACTCACAGGTGCTGGGGGACTCATTCCTTGCATTAATGGCTGCATTTCTAAGATGTTTGTCTCCTCCATGTCACTGTGTTGGTGTTGTTGCGGAGGGATGCTGTTCCCAGGACTCAAAGCTGAAATGTTAAACAAATCTCCGTTAGCTATCCATATGTTTGTGAACTGTTTAAAAAACACTACACATGGAACACATGTCATTCACTGTTGCTTTCAACTATTCTGGCTAGCAACATCATCACTCATAGCTTAAATACATACATATGCCTGTTTGTGGCAAATGTGTCTGGTTACTTAATTGGGAAAGCAAACCCTTTATTTTATTGTAGCTCACACATACTCCAACATAAAAACACATTGGAATACATAATGTGTTACCTTATAGCTTTGTACAAACAAATATAGTAATGTTTTTATATGTATTTTGCAATGTTACCTCAAGCACACATGTGAAATATGGATAAAAAACCTTACTTTTTGCAAACAAACCAACATGCTTTTTTTTTGCAGCATCTTACATCCAATGTCATACTGTATGGCTCAAGTGGACATACATATCTTTACTGGATGTGGACAAGGCCATTTAGCTTGGATTCAATTTCAGCTTTTACTTACTGCGGTAAGTATTTTAGTTTTTGATGTGTTTTGACTGAATGCGGTTATGACTGATTTGGATTATGTTCTGACATTTAACACATTTTTTTCAGTTTGATACTCACAATCAAGATGAGGGGAGTGTGGATGACGTCTTGGAGGTATGTCCAAAATTTGGAGTGGGCGTACAGAACATACGGACGATAATCTTCGTGGCGGGGTAGCCTGCTGTGTTTGTGCCGGGACATACGACCTTGCTTTCTTTTCGGCCACAGGTTTTTGTGGTGATGTTTTACAGAAGTGCCACTTCTGCTGCTCCATACTTCTTTTGATGGACCTTTTAATGAAAGTTCAATTTTGTTATGCCCATTCCTTTACAAGCATACCCTATACTACAATGGACACTTTACCTGCTTCCGCAGCGTCATCATCATCAGATGTGATAGGAGTTACTGGCCGAAGAGTAGTACTGCTTTTGTCAGACACTGTATAAAAAAAAAAATCATGCTATTGTGTATGCATCCACCCATTATGCTTATAAACGTTTATTCTTTTAGAAATGCTTGGTTATTATTTAAAACAAACATAAGGACCAGAAAATAAAAAAAAATAAAAAAAAATGACCAAAACACATATGCACTATGGCAACATCAACACAGGAAAACATGTACAGGACACTGACATAGGCCACAAGTTCAAGAAAAGTTTAAAAAAAAAAACCACACAACTTCACTTTGTATTGGTTGGAAAAATATTACAGATGCAATATATAATTTGCTCTGTGATGTGGCAATCCTAAGACACATTACCACTCTATGAGCAAAAAGAAAATTGCGCAATTTATATAAAAATGACACTGCAGTGTGGTGTCACGGTACAAATACAAGCAAAAAAAAGCAAAAACAAAGTTTTAAAAAATAAATAATTCACATTATCTAAAGATGACATTACACATGTAAGTGGTTTCCAAACCACTTTACAGTACTCCAGCCTCTAACATGACAACCACTGTTTTTAAAAAATTGCACATGGATCACTTAAATATAAAACATAGTCACAATTTAAAAAAAAAAAAACGCCCAAACGGAAAACATTATTGCAGGACAATTCAGAGACACACCAAGTCCAAACTACACATGCAAAATATCTGTCAGAAAAACACATGACATACAATAAAGTAAGATGTTACATTGGCTTTTGTATAAAACATTAACCAAAACAATGTATTGGCTGACACACACTTGAAGATGGGAGTAATATGCAACGTCACATGACACACATTTAAAAAAAAAAAAGCATAGAATGTAAATGCAAATACACATGCTCACCATTCTTCCTGGGCTTATCTGAATCCCGGACATGGGTTGCAGAGACAACTTCTGGAGGTATTACACTCCGCATGGGCTCCTCATACTCCAGATAACTTGCAATATAGGGCTGCCCACCACCGGTTTTCCGAGCCAACTTGGCCTCCTTGGCCATTTTGGACTTGACACGTCGCTTTATGTCACAGTACCGTTTGCGGCACGTGTCCTCCGTCCGCTTGACCACCCCCTCACTATTGACAGCAGCAACTACTTTCGCCCACAACACCGTCTTCTTCCATGTTGGCACCTTGGCGGACTCAGGCCCAAATAGCTGCCTCTGATACTTCATCAGCTCACACACCAATGCCACATTTTCTGCAGAACTAAACTTAACATTCCGCCCAGTCTTAGTAGTGGTGCGTGGCTGCGGAGCACTCTGACTGTCACTATCACTTGAGGCTGCTGCAGCAACCTCACCCACCTCCTCCACCTCACTAACCTCCCTAACACTCACCTCCTCCACCTGACCGACCTCCTCCACCTCACTCACACCCTCCACCTCACCCACCTCTGAGTCACACATAATTGTGTGTCTAAACAGTTAACACAGAAAAAAAAACACAAACAACACACTCCTCCACTACCACTACACAACTCACACACACACACACACACACACACACACACACACACACGCAAACACGCACACACACAAACACTGACAAGGGACTATAAAGAAAAATAACTTGGACTAAAAATGAGACAAAACCACAAAATACAAGACAACAAGAATGACAAGACGACTTTCAAACACAATACCACACTCAGAAATCACTACCAACACTCCTCACCAAACCACCAATACACCTACCTCCACAGCACAACCTCCCTCCTCCTCACCACTAACTAAACCCACGAGGTGCGGACGGTTTGGGGCGTATTTATATGGTTGCGCACAGACACTCCTACCATCTGAAACACAACCAATCACGAACGGGGATGAAAATCGAAACTGAAAGTGAAAAAGCGGCCGCGGGAAAAAAAAACCTGCCTCGTTTAACTTAGGAAAAAAACAGCAAATACAACAAAAACACGTACGCAAACAACGACGGCCGTAAATGTGCCAAAAAAACCGACTGGCATCGACATCGGAAAACACGAAAACCATAAAGTCGACTGCTTCGTAACTTTGCGTATATGGATTCAAAAAGTAGCATGAAAATGCACCCGATACAAAACGAGTTTAAACACTACACAAACCGACTCAAACACGAATATTAGTAAATATTGGCCATGGTATCACTCTACAAAGTAACATAGTAACATAGTAACATAGTATCTGAGGTTGAAAAAAGACAATTGTCCATCGAGTTCAACCTATTTGTGGTCTCCTATGCATGATGATTTTACTAAAATTTCTGACTGATGCTGCTGTCAGCCGTTGCATTTTATCCCTATTTATAGTAACTATAATGCATGACTATGCACCATACCCCTGGATATCCTTATCCATTAGGAAATATGGCTATAGTCTGCACATGTGCAGTAGCATATCAGGTTGTAGATTACACCTCCCTGCAGACTCTGGGTGCTGTGCTAGAGTATATGCAGCGTAGGAGACAGCACAAAGTACTACACTCTCAAAAATCTAAGATGGACCTCTTACACCTGGTGCAAATAAGTGCACATAGGGATAATGGTGATGAATAAGCACAAGAAGATGAATAGGGTTGGGGCAGTCGTGTAGATTTAGGTGAGGCTCTTCCTTTATTTCCAAGCATACTACTGTATGTTGTTGCACTTCCACCCAGCAGCTCTGAATCTGACTTAGAGTATAAAATTTACACTGTAAGTATTGTGACAAATCTAACACCGACTGTAACAATCAGTGATATACCACTTACGTTAGCAAGTCGGCTGGTTGATATGGCTCTCAGGTGTTTTTTTGATGACACTGGGCATGATTCTAAGTTGGACGCAAGTGTAAATCCAATTGGATCTTGGGAATATCTGCATTCTGAGAATGCGCCATAGAAAGTAATACGTGACTGTGCATAGGCTGGCCCAGGCATATGCGCAATGATGGAGTTTGCAAGTGCATTTGGATTGATCCATCTGTCAATAAAGCAGTCAATAGAGCCCACTTTAATGATGGGGACTTTGTTGGTGGTAATTGGCTGCTACCACGTGGATGTGTGGAACTGATCTCTCCTATGGGAGTGTCATGGAGTGTTGGAGAAGTGTAAGCCAACTTCCATGCTTGTTCACAACATGTGACCATAGATAGGATACCCGTTTCTGATAGATTTATTGAACTCTGCATGGACTGGGTGCAAGTCCCAATATTAACGATTGTGGCAGCGGATGTGGATGAAACAACAGTGGGCAGGATAGACTTCCACTTGCAGATGCCTGAGTTAGTTGTTAGGAAATTGTAAACTACCCTAGCCACAAATGGAAATGTACTACTAGGTTCCTTTAATAGCATTTAAGGGCTCCTAAATTCCCCAAACCTGTCTAGACTTGGCAGATTCAGGTAATCCATTCATTCATGGAAGATTAGAGTTAGATTTAGCAGCACTGTTGAGATGTTTTAGCAGTTCCTTCTCATAGGGTCTGTATAGAGCCAGTAATCTTATACAGTAACCAAAAAAAGGATCTACAGGAATGTCTCCAGTCTCCACCCATCATTTCTTTAGTTAGGGGCATCATAGAATACCAAAAAAGATGCAGAGTTTGGCAGTTCCACCTAATATGGAGCGTTATGCTATGAGCATTGTCAAAGCTCCAATAGGAATTAGACCTTCCAGCGAACATCCAAGCAACAGTGGTAGGGCATCTGTACCATTGAGATAGAACCTTAAATTGGGTTTCAATGATGTAGTAACTCATCTTCAAGCTGTACTCCTGGTTAAAAGCTTTGAAGGTCTTTGAGATGGTTACTGCACCTGGAGCAAGACTGTTATCCCTGCCACAATTGCTGTCTGCGACACAGATCCATCAGTGATAAACCACTTTAAGTACAAATGCAAGAGTGGCTGGCTGTGTGATACACTCAGAGCCACTTACCGCACTGCCAAATATTTATATTTGCTGGATTGTGGATATAATTTCAGTGGCTGATTTACCTATGGAAAGTTCCATTTACCTATGGAAAGTGGCTGAGCTATAATTCATTATTGTGGCTCCAGTATAATTACACACTTTTGACCTATATAAGAAACAGCAAAGATGTTTGCTTTCCCAGGAGATACCAAGAACTACATTTGGAGACACACTTATACCCCTTTTCCACCTGTAGCACGGGTCGCAGCCGGGAGCCTGACACGGCTGCGACCTGTGCTACAGCCCCCTTTCCCACAGTGCTCACCAACCCGGCATATTGCCGGGATGGTGACGCTGCTGCTGACACGGCAGGGGCTCCTGTTCACACTACACAGCTTACCGGGTTGAACACGTGTTCACTTGATCCGGGAATTTGCCGAGGGGGACCGTTTCCACTAGGAAACGGCACGGGTAAATGCGCGCCCCCGCGCATTTACCCGTGTTTTTAAAAGTAGTGGAAAAGGGGTATTAGCCTATCTGCAAAGCTCAGACACATAATGGGTATGATTCACAAGGTCGCAACTTTGATGGTGTCGCAATTCAGCAGTTATAGGCAGACTGCCCATACATCATAGCTGCAGTGCACATGCAGTTTTCCAAGGTACCTTTGCGATGCCGCTCGCAGTGGGAATCAGTTGCAGAGTGATTGACAGGATCATGGGGGAGGTAACGGTGAGAGTCTGCAATCTCGTACACATAAAACATGGCGCCAGCTGCCCCCTCAGAATTTATTGACCTTTATCTGGGAAGTGGTTCCCTCCACCATGGTCCCAGTGACTGCTTCAGGAAGATGGTGCCGCATATTGAGCGCAAAGACTCTGCCAGTATCGGGGCCCAGCATGGCTCCCTACGGCCCTGCATAATTTATAGGAGGTATCAGGATTCACCCCTTTAGGAGCAGCTCACCGGAATATTAAGTCATTGCTTGAGAGGTACATGTATTGTTGTGCCTGAATTCTATGGAAATATTTTTAATATCTACAATATATATTTCATAAAATATGATGTAGTCACTTACTGAACAGGTGTTTTGAAAGATCTTATGCCAGTCCTTAGGACTCAGCTAAAAAGTATCTAGATGTAGAGGTTGGAAGTTGGCAGCAGAGGCGTTACAAATCTTTATTTAGTGCAATGTGTAGATATTCAAGACGTTATTGATGTCGGGAGAATGCAAAATCAGATTTCAAATAATCTATCTATATAGGATCTGCCATCAGGTTACCCACTATGGATTTAGAATAGCTAATCTTAAAGTCAGATATAGATGTAGTCACGCTCATTCAGCCTGTGGCACGGACGCATGGGCGCATATGTGACTTGGTACGCCAGGCTGTGGCTAGTTGCACCCACTATCAGCACAATAGAAAGCCTATGTATCGCTGGTGCGAATTAGATGCATGTGCACAATGGCATGTGAACGCATCACGCCAAATGAGTCGCACCTGTGGATAGTCGCAGCCACAGCCAGGGTGGTTACATTTGTAGTTTATTTAATAAAACGATCACATTGATCAGTATATAGTGTATAGTATGAATGCGATCACCATATATAAATTAATCAATAAACAGTGTATATGTATACACAAAACTTCATGCCACTTTACATATATTTTTTAACTAACCACAATACAATCCTAATTCTAATGCCGGCTCTTTAAATTAATCTAAATGGAGGTGAATCAGATCGTTTTTGCTAGTCTGAATGAAAATGATAGATATCACTTCACTGCAATGGCCACAGTGTGTAGAGATGAATGTCCTTGTTGTCTGGAGTTATGGAACAAAGAAAGTCCTCAAAACATTCCCTTAGCAGGTGGAGAGAGAACAGGTATTTGACATAATAATCACCACTGTTTATTGATTGATTTATATATGGTGATCGCATTCATACTATACACTATGGTGGTCATTCCGAGTTGTTCGCTCGGTAATTTTCTTCACATCGCAGCGATTTTCCGCTAACTGCGCATGCGCAATGTTCGCATAGGCCCTCATTCCGAGTTGTTCGCTCGCAAGCTGCTTTTAGCAGCTTGCACACGCTAAGCCGCCGCCTGCTGGGAGGGAATCTTAGCTTAGCAAAATTGCGAACAAAAGATTCGCAATATTGCGAAAAGACTTCTCTGTGCAGTTTCTGAGTAGCTCGAGACTTACTCTTCCAGTGCGATCAGTTCAGTGCTTGTCGTTCCTGGTTTGACGTCACAAACACACCCAACGTTCGCCCAGACACTCCTCCGTTTCTCCAGCCACTCCCGCGTTTTTCCCAGAAACGGTAGCGTTTTTTCAAACACTCCCATAAAACGGCCTGTTTCCGCCCAGAAACACCCACTTCCTGTCAATCACATTACGATCACCAGAACGAAGAAAAAACCTTGTAATGCCGTGAGTAAAATACCTAACTGCATAGCAAATTTACTTGGCGCAGTCGCAGTGCGAACATTGCGCATGCGCAGTTAGCGGAAAATCGCTGCGATGCGATGAAAATTACCGAGCGAACAACTCGGAATGACCACCTATATACTGATCAATGTGATCATTTTATTAAATAAACTATGTGTACATGTGACTTCACTTTATGCTAAAGCCTGATAGTCAAAATTAGCGCAGAGTGGTTTTCCAATATTGTCCAGTTGGTTCACTTATTAAAATAGGAGTTCCATTTATGTTTATGCTCACACAAGCATAATCGACACTCAGAAGCTGAATGTAATTTAATTTTCACTATTAAGGTTGGATTTTTAAAGTAACTCAATTATTATTAGCGCCGTGAGACATTTTTGTAAATAGTTGGTTACATTTGTAGTATTACAACTTTCTGGAATTGCATGACTATGGGACTTATTCAGGTTTGTTAGCAAACCAAAAAAGCATAAACCATGTTGTACTGCAGGTGGGGCAGATGTAACATGTGCAGAGAGAGTTAGATTTGGGTGGGGTGTGTTCAAACTGAAATCAAAATTGCAGTGTAAAAATATATCAGCCAGTATTTAGCATGCACAGAAACAATATAACCACCCAAATCTAACTCTTTCTGCACGTTATATCTGCCCCACCTGCAGTGCAACATGGTTTTGCCCATTAGTGTGATTTTTTTGGTCGGCAACAGCGCATCCTATCACCGCTCTCCAGGGGGAATATACTGTAAGGATTGCACAGGCAGATGGCAGGTGCCTGGCAGGTGCCTTCGAACAACGTATATCACAGAACTACAGTATGGCCCTCATTCCGAGTTGTTCGCTCGCAAGGCGAATGTAGCAGAGTTACACACGCTAAGCCGCCGCCTACTGGGAGTGAATCTTAGCTTCTTAAAATTGCGACCGACGTAGGCGCAATATTGCGATTACAAACGAGTTAGCAGTTTCAGAGTAGCTTCAGACTTACTCTGCCTGTGCGATCAGTTCAGTGCTTGTCGTTCCTGGTTGACGTCACAAACACACCCAGCGTTCGCCCAGGCACTCCCACCGTTTCTCCGGCCACTCCTGCGTTTTTTCCGGAAACGGTAGCGTTTTCAGCCACACGCCCCTGAAACGCCGTGTTTCCGCCCAGTAACACCCATTTCCTGTCAATCACATTACGATCGCCGGAGCGAAGAAAAAGCCGTGAGTAAAAATACTTTCTTCATAGTAAAGTTACTTGGCGCAGTCGCAGTGCGAATATTGCGCATGCGTACTAAGCGGATTTTCACTGCGATGCGATGAAAAATACCGAGCGAACAACTCGGAATGAGGGCCTATATCCTGGGCTACAAGTCTGTTGACTCCTGTTACTGCAGTATTGACCCAGGTCTGATTCCTAGTGCTAATCTGGCTAAGCACTTAGTGCTCGCTACTTCAGCCTGACTTCTGTTCACTTGCTGTTCAGGTGCAGCCATCAGTACTAGTGATGAGCGCCTGAAATTTTTCGGGTTTTGTGTTTTGGTTTTGGGTTCGGTTCCGCGGCCGTGTTTTGGGTTCGACCGCGTTTTGGCAAAACCTCGCCGAATTTTTTTTGTCGGATTCGGGTGTGTTTTGGATTTGGGTGTTTTTTTCAAAAAACCCTAAAAAACAGCTTAAATCATAGAATTTGGGGGTCATTTTGATCCCATATTATTATTAACCTCAAAAACCATAATTTCCACTAATTTTCAGTCTATTCTGAATACCTCACACCTCACAATATTATTTTTAGTCCTAAAATTTGCACCGAGGTCGCTGGATGACTAAGCTAAGCGACCCTAGTGGCCGACACAAACACCTGGCCCATCTAGGAGTGGCACTGCAGTGTCACGCAGGATGTCCCTTCCAAAAAACCCTCCCCAAACAGCACATGACGCAAAGAAAAAAAGAGGCGCAATGAGGTAGCTGTGTGAGTAAGATTAGCGACCCTAGTGGCCGACACAAACACCGGGCCCATTTAGGAGTGGCACTGCAGTGTCACGCAGGATGTCCCTTCCAAAAAACCCTCCCCAAACAGCACATGACGCAAAGAAAAAAAGAGGCGCAATGAGGTAGCTGTGTGAGTAAGATTAGTGACCCTAGTGGCCGACACAAACACCGGGCCCATCTAGGAGTGGCACTGCAGTGTCACGCAGGATGGCCCTTCCAAAAAACACTCCCCAAACAGCACATGACGCAAAGAAAAAAAGAGGCGCAATGAGGTAGCTGACTGTGTGAGTAAGATAAGCGACCCTAGTGGCCGACACAAACACCGGGCCCATTTAGGAGTGGCACTGCAGTGTCACGCAGGATGTCCCTTCCAAAAAACCCTCCCCAAACAGTACATGACGCAAAGAAAAAAAGAGGCGCAATGAGGTAGCTGTGTGAGTAAGATTAGCGACCGTAGTGGCCGACACAAACACCGGGCCCATTTAGGAGTGGCACTGCAGTGTCACGCAGGATGTCCCTTCCAAAAAACCCTCCCCAAACAGCACATGACGCAAAGAAAAAAAGAGGCGCAATGAGGTAGCTGTGTGAGTAAGATAAGCGACCCTAGTGGCCGACACAAACACCGGGCCCATCTAGGAGTGGCACTGCAGTGTCACGCAGGATGGCCCTTCCAAAAAACACTCCCCAAACAGCACATGACGCAAAGAAAAAAAGAGGCGCAATGAGGTAGCTGACTGTGTGAGTAAGATAAGCGACCCTAGTGGCCGACACAAACACCGGGCCCATTTAGGAGTGGCACTGCAGTGTCACGCAGGATATCCCTTCCAAAAAACCCTCCCCAAACAGCACATGACGCAAAGAAAAAAAGAGGCGCAATGAGGTAGCTGTGTGAGTAAGATTAGCGACCGTAGTGGCCGACACAAACACCGGGCCCATTTAGGAGTGGCACTGCAGTGTCACGCAGGATGTCCCTTCCAAAAAACCCTCCCCAAACAGCACATGACGCAAAGAAAAAAAGAGGCGCAATGAGGTAGCTGTGTGAGTAAGATTAGCGACCCTAGTGGCCGACACAAACACTGGGCCCATCTAGGAGTGGCACTGCAGTGTCACGCAGGATGGCCCTTCCAAAAAACCCTCCCCAAACAGCACATGACGCAAAGAAAAAAAGAGGCGCAATGAGGTAGCTGACTGTGTGAGTAAGATAAGCGACCCTAGTGGCCGACACAAATACCGGGCCCATTTAGGAGTGGCACTGCAGTGTCACGCAGGATGTCCCTTCCAAAAAACCCTCCCCAAACAGCACATGACGCAAAGAAAAATAAAAGAAAAAAGAGGTGCAAGATGGAATTGTCCTTGGGCCCTCCCACCCACCCTTATGTTGTATAAACAAAACAGGACATGCACACTTTAACCAACCCATCATTTCAGTGACAGGGTCTGCCACACGACTGTGACTGATATGACGGGTTGGTTTGGACCCCCCCAAAAAAGAAGCAATTAATCTCTCCTTGCACAAACTGGCTCTACAGAGGCAAGATGTCCACCTCATCATCATCCTCCGATATATCACCGTGTACATCCCCCTCCTCACAGATTATCAATTCGTCCCCACTGGAATCCACCATCTCAGCTCCCTGTGTACTTTGTGGAGGCAATTGCTTCTGGTCAATGTCTCTGCGGAGGAATTGATTATAATTAATTTTAATGAACATCATCTTCTCCACATTTTCTGGATGTAACCTCGTACGCCGATTGCTGACAAGGTGAGCGGCGGCACTAAACACTCTTTCGGAGTACACACTTGTGGGAGGGCAACTTAGGTAGAATAAAGCCAGTTTGTGCAATGGCCTCCAAATTGCCTCTTTTTCCTGCCAGTATAAGTATGGACTGTGTGACGTGCCTACTTGGATGCGGTCACTCATATAATCCTCCACCATTCTTTCAATGGTGAGAGAATCATATGCAGTGACAGTAGACGACATGTCCGTAATCGTTGTCAGGTCCTTCAGTCCGGACCAGATGTCAGCATCAGCAGTCGCTCCAGACTGCCCTGCATCACCGCCAGCGGGTGGGCTCGGAATTCTGAGCCTTTTCCTCGCACCCCCAGTTGCGGGAGAATGTGAAGGAGGAGATGTTGACAGGTCGCGTTCCGCTTGACTTGACAATTTTCTCACCAGCAGGTCTTTCAACCCCAGCAGACTTGTGTCTGCCGGAAAGAGAGATCCAAGGTAGGCTTTAAATCTAGGATCGAGCATGGTGGCCAAAATGTAGTGCTCTGATTTCAACAGATTGACCACCCGTGAATCCTTGTTAAGCGAATTAAGGGCTCCATCCACAAGTCCCACATGTCTAGCGGAATCGCTCCGTGTTAGCTCCTCCTTCAATGTCTCCAGCTTCTTCTGCAAAAGCCTGATGAGGGGAATGACCTGACTCAGGCTGGCAGTGTCTGAACTGACTTCACGTGTGGCAAGTTCAAAGGGCAGCAGAACCTTGCACAACGTTGAAATCATTCTCCACTGCGCTTGAGACAGGTGCATTCCACCTCCTATATCGTGCTCAATTGTATAGGCTTGAATGGCCTTTTGCTGCTCCTCCAACCTCTGAAGCATATAGAGGGTTGAATTCCACCTCGTTACCACTTCTTGCTTCAGATGATGGCAGAGCAGGATCAGTAGTTTTTGGTGGTGCTCCAGTCTTCTGTACGTGGTGCCTGTACGCCGAAAGTGTCCCGCAATTCTTCTGGCCACCGACAGCATCTCTTGCACGCCCCTGTCGTTTTTTAAATAATTCTGCACCACCAAATTCAAGGTAT
Organism: Pseudophryne corroboree; assembly: GCF_028390025.1. NCBI lineage: Eukaryota > Metazoa > Chordata > Amphibia > Anura > Myobatrachidae > Pseudophryne > Pseudophryne corroboree. The sequence continues at coordinate 293,126,268 of NC_086450.1, read as the reverse complement.
GTGCAAAACATGGGACGTGCTGGAATTTGCCCATATTTAATGCACACACAATATTGCTGGCGTTGTCCGATGCCACAAATCCACAGGAGAGTCCAATTGGGGTAAGCCATTCCGCGATGATCTTCCTCAGTTGCCGTAAGAGGTTTTCAGCTGTGTGCGTATTCTGGAAGGCGGTGATACAAAGCGTAGCCTGCCTAGGAAAGAGTTGGCGTTTGCGAGATGCTGCTACTGGTGCCGCCGCTGCTGTTCTTGCGGCGGGAGTCCATACATCTACCCAGTGGGCTGTCACAGTCATATAGTCCTGACCCTGCCCTGCTCCACTTGTCCACATGTCCGTGGTTAAGTGGACATTGGGTACAGCTGCATTTTTTAGGACACTGGTGACTCTTTTTCTGAGGTCTGTGTAAATTTTCGGTATCGTCTGCCTAGAGAAATGGAACCTAGATGGTATTTGGTACCGGGGACACAGTACCTCCAACAAGTTTCTAGTTGGCTCTGCAGTAATGATGGATACCGGAACCACGTTTCTCACCACCCAGGATGCCAAGGCCTCAGTTATCCGCTTTGCAGTAGGATGACTGCTGTGATATTTCATCTTCCTCGCAAAGGACTGTTGGACAGTCAATTGCTTGGTGGAAGTAGTAAAAGTGGTCTTACGACTTCCCCTCTGGGATGACCATCGACTCCCAGCAGCAACAACAGCAGCGCCAGCAGCAGTAGGCGTTACACGCAAGGATGCATCGGAGGAATCCCAGGCAGGAGAGGACTCGTCAGAATTGCCAGTGACATGGCCTGCAGGACTATTGGCATTCCTGGGGAAGGAGGAAATTGACACTGAGGGAGTTGGTGGGGTGGTTTGCGTGAGCTTGGTTACAAGAGGAAGGGATTTACTGGTCAGTGGACTGCTTCCGCTGTCACCCAAAGTTTTTGAACTTGTCACTGACTTATTATGAATGCGCTGCAGGTGACGTATAAGGGAGGATGTTCCGAGGTGGTTAACGTCCTTACCCCTACTTATTACAGCTTGACAAAGGGAACACACGGCTTGACACCTGTTGTCCGCATTTCTGTTGAAATACCTCCACACCGAAGAGCTGATTTTTTTGGTATTTTCACCAGGCATGTCAACGGCCATATTCCTCCCACGGACAACAGGTGTCTCCCCGGGTGCCTGACTTAAACAAACCACCTCACCATCAGAATCCTCCTGGTCAATTTCCTCCCCAGCGCCAGCAACACCCATATCCTCCTCATCCTGGTGTACTTCAACACTGACATCTTCAATCTGACTATCAGGAACTGGACTGCGGGTGCTCCTTCCAGCACTTGCAGGGGGCGTGCAAATGGTGGAAGGCGCATGCTCTTCACGTCCAGTGTTGGGAAGGTCAGGCATCGCAACCGACACAATTGGACTCTCCTTGTGGATTTGGGATTTCGAAGAACGCACAGTTCTTTGCGGTGCTACTGCTTTTGCCAGCTTGAGTCTTTTCATTTTTCTAGCGAGAGGCTGAGTGCCTCCATCCTCATGTGAAGCTGAACCACTAGCCATGAACATAGGCCAGGGCCTCAGCCGTTCCTTGCCACTCCGTGTGGTAAATGGCATATTGGCAAGTTTACGCTTCACCTCCGACAATTTTATTTTAGGTTTTGGAGTCCTTTTTTTACTGATATTTGGTGTTTTGGATTTGACATGCTCTGTACTATGACATTGGGCATCGGCCTTGGCAGACGACGTTGCTGGCATTTCATCGTCTCGGCCATGACTAGTGGCAGCAGCTTCAGCACGAGGTGGAAGTGGATCTTGATCTTTCCCTAATTTTGGAACCTCAACATTTTTGTTCTCCATATTTTAATAGGCACAACTAAAAGGCACCTCAGGTAAACAATGGAGATGGATGGATACTAGTATACAATTATGGACGGACTGCCGAGTGCCGACACAGAGGTAGCTACAGCCGTGAACTACCGTACTGTACTGTGTCTGCTGCTAATATAGACTGGTTGATAAAGAGATGTAGTAGTATGTATAAGTATAAAGAAGAAAGAAAAAAAAACCACGGGTAGGTGGTATACAATTATGGACGGACTGCCGAGTGCCGACACAGAGGTAGCTACAGCCGTGGACTACCGTACTGTACTGTGTCTGCTGCTAATATAGACTGGTTGATAAAGAGATGTAGTAGTATGTATAAGTATAAAGAAGAAAGAAAAAAAAACCACGGGTAGGTGGTATACAATTATGGACGGACTGCCGAGTGCCGACACAGAGGTAGCTACAGCCGTGGACTACCGTACTGTACTGTGTCTGCTGCTAATATAGACTGGTTGATAAAGAGATGTAGTAGTATGTATAAGTATAAAGAAGAAAGAAAAAAAAACCACGGGTAGGTGGTATACAATTATGGACGGACTGCCGAGTGCCGACACAGAGGTAGCTACAGCCGTGGACTACCGTACTGTACTGTGTCTGTTGCTAATATAGACTGGTTGATAAAGAGATGTAGTAGTATGTATAAGTATAAAGAAGAAAGAAAAAAAAACCACGGGTAGGTGGTATACAATTATGGACGGACTGCCGAGTGCCGACACAGAGGTAGCTACAGCCGTGGACTACCGTACTGTACTGTGTCTGCTGCTAATATAGACTGGTTGATAAAGAGATGTAGTAGTATGTATAAGTATAAAGAAGAAAGAAAAAAAAACCACGGGTAGGTGGTATACAATTATGGACGGACTGCCGAGTGCCGACACAGAGGTAGCTACAGCCGTGGACTACCGTACTGTACTGTGTCTGCTGCTAATATAGACTGGTTGATAAAGAGATGTAGTAGTATGTATAAGTATAAAGAAGAAAGAAAAAAAAACCACGGGTAGGTGGTATACAATTATGGACGGACTGCCGAGTGCCGACACAGAGGTAGCTACAGCCGTGGACTACCGTACTGTACTGTGTCTGCTGCTAATATAGACTGGTTGATAAAGAGATGTAGTAGTATGTATAAGTATAAAGAAGAAAGAAAAAAAAACCACGGGTAGGTGGTATACAATTATGGACGGACTGCCGAGTGCCGACACAGAGGTAGCTACAGCCGTGGACTACCGTACTGTACTGTGTCTGCTGCTAATATAGACTGGTTGATAAAGAGATGTAGTAGTATGTATAAGTATAAAGAAGAAAGAAAAAAAAACCACGGGTAGGTGGTATACAATTATGGACGGAGTGCCGAGTGCCGACACAGAGGTAGCTACAGCCGTGGACTACCATCCTGTACTGTGTCTGCTGCTAATATAGACTGGTTGATAAAGAGATGTAGTAGTATGTATAAGTATAAAGAAGAAAGAAAAAAAAACCACGGGTAGGTGGTATACAATTATGGACGGACTGCCGAGTGCCGACACAGAGGTAGCTACAGCCGTGAACTACCGTACTGTACTGTGTCTGCTGCTAATATAGACTGGTTGATAAAGAGATGTAGTAGTATGTATGTATAAAGAAGAAAGAAAAAAAAACCTCGGGTAGGTGGTATACAATTATGGACGGACTGCCGAGTGCCGACACAGAGGTAGCTACAGCCGTGAACTACCGTACTGTACTGTGTCTGCTGCTAATATAGACTGGTTGATAAAGAGATGTAGTAGTATGTATGTATAAAGAAGAAAGAAAAAAAAACCTCGGGTAGGTGGTATACAATTATGGACGGACTGCCGAGTGCCGACACAGAGGTAGCTACAGCCGTGAACTACCGTACTGTACTGTGTCTGCTGCTAATATAGACTGGTTGATAAAGAGATGTAGTAGTATGTATGTATAAAGAAGAAAGAAAAAAAAACCTCGGGTAGGTGGTATACAATTATGGACGGACTGCCGAGTGCCGACACAGAGGTAGCTACAGCCGTGAACTACCGTACTGTACTGTGTCTGCTGCTAATATAGACTGGTTGATAAAGAGATGTAGTAGTATGTATGTATAAAGAAGAAAGAAAAAAAAAACACGGGTAGGTGGTATACAATTATGGACGGACTGCCGAGTGCCGACACAGAGGTAGCTACAGCCGTGGACTACCATACTGTACTGTGTCTGCTGCTAATATAGACTGGTTGATAAAGAGATGTAGTAGTATGTATGTATAAAGAAGAAAGAAAAAAAAACCACGGGTAGGTGGTATACAATTATGGATGGACTGCCGAGTGCCGACACAGAGGTAGCTACAGCCGTGAACTACCGTACTGTGTCTGCTGCGACTGGATGATAAATAATGATATAAAAAATATATATATATCACTACTGCAGCCGGACAGGTATATATTATATAATGACGGACCTGCTGGACACTGTCTGTCAGCAGAATGAGTTTTTTATAGAATTAAAAAAAAAACACCACACAAGTGAAGTCACACGACGAGTGTTTAACTTTTTCAGGCAATCACAATATAGTATACTACTAACTATACTGGTGGTCAGTGTGGTCAGGTCACTGGTCAGTCACACTGGCAGTGGCGCTCCTGCAGCAAAAGTGTGCACTGTTTAATTTTAATATAATATGTACTCCTGGCTCCTGCTATAACCTATAACTGGCACTGCAGTGCTCCCCAGTCTCCCCCACAATTATAAGCTGTGTGAGCTGAGCACAGTCAGATATATATACATAGATGATGCAGCACACTGGGCTGAGCAGTGCACACAGATATGGTATGTGACTGAGTCACTGTGTGTATCGTTTTTTTCAGGCAGAGAACGGATATATTAAATAAAACTGCACTGTCTGGTGGTCACTGTGGTCAGTCACTAGTAAACTCTGCACTCTCTACACTTCTACAGTACTCCTAAGCTCCAGTAAATCAGGTCAATCTCTCTCTCTCTCTCTCTCTTCTAATCTAAATGGAGAGGACGCCAGCCACGTCCTCTCCCTATCAATCTCAATGCACGTGTGAAAATGGCGGCGACGCGCGGCTCCTTATATAGAATCCGAGTCTCGCGAGAATCCGACAGCGTCATGATGACTGTCATTAATCGACTTACCAGACTGGCATCCGTCCGCCGCTGCGGACTCCGTCCTGGCTCCCTGCGGTCGCCTGTCGCCTGTGCCCCTGCCATGGGACATCATCAAGGTCCTGGGAACACTCCTGAGCCAACGGGCGTGTGCGCGCCGCGTCCCCGCTGGGCCGCGGCGTGGGCGCCGCCATGACAGTTTCCAAACAGCTAGTATGCTGCGGCCAATCCGGTGCGTGGCCGCACCCACTGTCCTTTCCTCCATCCAATCCCTGCACACCATGGGGTATATAGGAGGCTACCGTTTCACCTCACAGGCATCCTGGACTTTGTGTCATTCTGACAACCTGCATGAAAGGATCGGCTCCTGTTTCTCCTGAGTTCCTGGTTCTCTGCTAAGAACTTATACTCCTGGTGATTCTACTTTGCTCCCGTGGAACTTCAAGGCTCAGCAATACCAGCAACCTGCATTGGGCTTCACACTCATCACCACCTTGTGTGCTTCAGCCTGCAGTTGAAGACTAAACTCCAGGTGTGTTCATTCCTCCACCTGTGACACAGCTTGCTGCTGCCAGTGCCTCATCACCTGCACTGTGAGTTGGTCTCCTGCTTATGCTCAGGTTTGCAATATCCATCAACTGCCTTAGTTCTCTGTTTTAAAACCCTGCTCTGGTTTTCAAACCAGAATCATTTCATTGACATTCATTCTGTTGTTTTATATTTCCGGATATGATTTCTCAAGTCACCTATCATCCATTGCCATAGACTATCTGTTATCATTCCAAGTGTTTTCCCATCTGATATATTATTTCTGCTGCATTTCTGTTTAAACTCATCTGCTAAATAAAATACCATTGCGCTCATGCGCAAGAACGTGATACAACCTCCTCGTCTCTTTCCTTCTACCTCCACTGACCCACTAGCGCCCCCTCCGGGGACACAGACCAAACACAATCTGACAGTAAGTCCAGGATCGATGGACTCGGATGGTGGACGGAGTGTGGGGTCAGAGGCCTTGCAAAATCTGGTCTCCCGTCTGGATGGTCAAGAGGTTGCGCAGCAGCAGATGCTTCACTTTCTACAAGGGATGTCCTCCCGATTGGATACACTGCAGCAGTCCCTGCCAAGTGTACTCTCACCTTCTGTTACCCCAGCACCTGCCAGTGCTGTAAGTTCTTCTATGTCGGCTGCATCAGCTCCAGTGTCTCGTCTGCACCTGCCCGTGCCGAGCAAATATGATGGCAGTCCTAAATTATGTCGCGGGTTTCTTAATCAGTGCGAAATACAGTTTGAGTTATTGCCACATAACTTTCCTACACCAAGGTCCAAGGTTGCCTACATCATTTCCTTACTCTCCGGATCTGCTCTGAATTGGGTGTCTCCTCTGTGGGAACGTGCTGACCCTCTGATCAATAACTACTCAGACTTCGTGTCAACCTTTAGACGGATCTTTGACGAGCCTGGTCGTGCAACATCAGCTTCGGCAGACCTGATCCAACTTCGTCAAGGTAACCGAAGCATGGGACAATATGTCATCCAGTTCCAGACGTTGGCTGCAGAAGTCCAATGGAACAACCAAGCTCTGGTAGCAACCTTCTGGCACGGACTTTCGGATCGGATCAAGGACGAACTGGCAATCCGTGACATCCCTGTTCAACTGTCTGACTTGATCTCCCTGTGTATAAAGCTGGACTCTCGCATCCGCGAACGCAATAATGAACGCGCTCGGAGTGAACCTCGCAGAGTAAGGTTCATACCTTCTGTACAGTTTCAGCCTCCTTCTTCTGACGAGCCTATGCAGGTAAATAGGTCCCGCCTAACCCCTGAGGAGCGGGCAAGAAGATTACGAGAGAGGCTTTGCCTATACTGTGCTGCTGCGGGTCATCAAATTAACTCCTGCACGATGCGTTCGGGAAACGCCAGATCCTGACTTGTAAGGGAGGAGTCAAGTTAGGATCATTCAGTCAAGCTCCTTCTCAACAAGATCTCATTCTTCCAGTGACGCTAGAAACTTCCGTTGGGCTCCAGTCTGCGTCGGCATTAGTGGACTGCGGTGCTGCAGGAAATTTTATCACCCAAGCTGCGGTAAACAAATTTTGCTTGTCTACCTGTGAACTCTCTTATCCTGTATACATTACTGCTGTGGATGGTAGTAGAATCTCTAAAGGGAACATTTCACATCAAACTACCCCAGTGGTTCTGGGAGTTGGATTTCTCCATTCAGAAGTGATCAAGTTCCTGGTCATCCCTCAAGCCACCCAGGAGATTGTCTTGGGCATGCCTTGGCTTCAACTACATAACCCACAGTTCGACTGGACAACGTTGCAGCTTACCTCATGGAGTTCACACTGTCATCATTCCTGCTTAGCCCAAGTGTGTCCCATCAAGTCTACCGAAGTAAAGTCACAGCTAACACTCCCAGCAGCTTATCAAGACTTCGCAGACGTCTTCTGTGAAAAGGCTGCTGATATCCTGCCGCCCCATAGGGAATGGGATTGTCCCATCGATCTCCTTCCTGGCAAGAAGCCACCCAGGGGGCGCACCTACCCTTTGTCTGTTCCTGAAACAGAGGCGATGAGTAATTACATCAGAGAGAATCTTCAGAAAGGATTCATCCGTCCGTCATCATCACCCGCTGGTGCAGGTTTCTTCTTCGTCAAAAAGAAGGATGGTGGACTACGTCCATGCATTGACTATCGGGGTCTCAATGACATTACCATCAAGAATAGTTATCCTCTACCACTTATTACCGAACTTTTTGATAGAGTTAAGGGGGCTCGCATCTTTACCAAGTTAGATCTCCGCGGTGCCTATAATCTCATCAGAATCCGGAGTGGTGACGAGTGGAAGACAGCCTTCAACACTCGAGATGGCCATTATGAATACCTGGTAATGCCATTTGGGTTAAGTAATGCTCCAGCGGTATTCCAACACTTCGTGAACGAGATCTTTCGTGATGTCCTGTATAAGTACCTTGTTGTTTACTTAGATGATATTCTTATCTTTTCTCAAGACCTTCCATCTCATCGCCTACAGGTCTGTGAAGTTCTCCGACGTCTTCGTGAGAACCGTCTCTACGGGAAATTATCTAAATGTACCTTCGAAGTTCCCTCTATACCCTTCCTGGGGTATATAATTTCCGGATCGGATCTTCAGATGGACCCGGCAAAATTGGAAGCCATTGCCAATTGGTCCATTCCAAACTCCCTCAAGTCTATCCAGCGGTTCCTGGGTTTTGCCAACTATTATAGAAAATTTATTCGAGGATTCTCCACTCTCATCGCTCCTATTACCAACCTGACTCGGAAAGGGGCAGATCATTCCAACTGGTCAGAAGAAGCCTTGGCAGCCTTCCGGAAGATCAAGCTAGCCTTTATGTCTGCTCCAGTGCTGTCACAGCCAGATGTCAACAGGCCGTTCGAGTTGGAGGTAGATGCCTCTACAGTTGGGGTTGGAGCTGTTCTCTCCCAGAAGGGATCTGATGGGAAAGTTCACCCTTGTGGATTCTTTTCTCGCAAGTTTCTTCCCGCAGAAGCTAACTACTCCGTGGGAGATCAAGAGTTACTGGCAATCAAACTGGCTCTCGAGGAATGGAGATATCTCCTAGAAGGGGCTAAACATCCGTTTAACATCTTCACGGATCATAAAAACCTGCTATACCTAAAAGCAGCTCAGTGCCTTAACCCTCGCCAGTCCAGGTGGGCTATGTTTTTCTCACGTTTTAATTTTAGGCTTCATTTCCGCCCAGGTTCACAGAATGTGAAAGCCGACGCATTATCCCGGTCCATGGAATCAGAAGAGGGAACATCTGACTCTGTGCCACATTCCATCCTGAGTCCCGTGGTTTTCGCTGCCTCTCAAGTCTCTCCAGCTCCACCTCCGGGTAAGACTTTTGTTTCCCCAGAACTCCGTCCCAAGTTGCTAGCTTGGGCCCACCAATCCAAGTTCACTGGTCATCCTGGTGTCCTGAAGACATTCAAGTTCCTTTCTGCGTCATATTGGTGGCCGAAGATGAAAGTGGACATCCAGGATTTCGTGGCATCCTGTCCTAAATGTGTGCAGCACAAGACTCCTCGTCAGTCTCCAGCAGGTCAGTTACAACCCTTATCTGTCCCTAATCGTCCTTGGTCTCACCTATCAATGGATTTTATCACTGATCTTCCACCTTCTCAGGGACATAACACTATTTGGGTTGTAGTGGACAGATTTTCCAAGATGGCTCATTTCGTTCCTCTCCAGGGTCTCCCTTCTGCCCCGAAACTTGCCCAGATCTTCCTACAGGAGATCTTCCGTTTACACGGTTTACCCTCCGAAATAATATCTGATCGGGGGGTACAGTTTGTAGCAAGGTTTTGGAGGGCCCTCTGTTCTGCCATGCAGATAAAATTGAAATTCTCGTCATCATACCATCCTCAGACGAACGGGCAGACAGAGAGAGTCAATCAAGAACTTGAGACTTTTCTAAGGTTATATGTGACATCCTCCCAGGATGATTGGTTCAATCTGCTCCCATGGGCCGAGTTTGCCCATAACTTTCGTTACCATACCGCTACAGAAACGACACCGTTCTTTGCAGTCTATGGGCAACATCCCCGAGTACCTGAATTCCAAGAACTCCCTCACATGGATGTTCCTGCTGCCACTACTGCTCTGACCCAGTTTTCCTCCATTTGGAAAAGAATTCACGTTTCCCTCAAAAAAGCCTCCAGTCGATACAAGGTCTATGCCGACCGTAAGAGACGTGCGGTTCCCCATTTGAAACCGGGGGACAGGGTTTGGTTATCAACCCGCAACCTTCGTCTCAGGGTCCCATCCATGAAGTTCGCACCACGCTTCATTGGTCCTTACCCTATTGAGAGTGTCATCAACCCAGTGGCTTACAAGTTGAAATTACCACCTTCGCTTCGTATTCCTAATGCCTTTCACATTTCTCTCCTCAGACCTCTAGTCCTAAACCGCTTTCAGAATACTCTTCCAGCAGGTCCCAAGGTTCGAACTCAGCGGGGCGTGGAATTTGAGATCAACAAGATTCTGGACTCTCGTTGCCGGTATGGACGTCTCCAGTACCTGGTCGATTGGTTCGGTTATGGCCCAGAGGAGAGAAGCTGGGTGAATTCATCTGATGTCCATGCTCCTAGGTTGGTCCGTGTCTTCCACAGTACTCATCCCTCCAAACCACGTGGGTGTTCGGTGTCCACCCCTAAAGGAGGGGGTACTGTCAGGAATCGACTTACCAGACTGGCATCCGTCCGCCGCTGCGGACTCCGTCCTGGCTCCCTGCGGTCGCCTGTCGCCTGTGCCCCTGCCATGGGACATCATCAAGGTCCTGGGAACACTCCTGAGCCAACGGGCGTGTGCGCGCCGCGTCCCCGCTGGGCCGCGGCGTGGGCGCCGCCATGACAGTTTCCAAACAGCTAGTATGCTGCGGCCAATCCGGTGCGTGGCCGCACCCACTGTCCTTTCCTCCATCCAATCCCTGCACACCATGGGGTATATAGGAGGCTACCGTTTCACCTCACAGGCATCCTGGACTTTGTGTCATTCTGACAACCTGCATGAAAGGATCGGCTCCTGTTTCTCCTGAGTTCCTGGTTCTCTGCTAAGAACTTATACTCCTGGTGATTCTACTTTGCTCCCGTGGAACTTCAAGGCTCAGCAATACCAGCAACCTGCATTGGGCTTCACACTCATCACCACCTTGTGTGCTTCAGCCTGCAGTTGAAGACTAAACTCCAGGTGTGTTCATTCCTCCACCTGTGACACAGCTTGCTGCTGCCAGTGCCTCATCACCTGCACTGTGAGTTGGTCTCCTGCTTATGCTCAGGTTTGCAATATCCATCAACTGCCTTAGTTCTCTGTTTTAAAACCCTGCTCTGGTTTTCAAACCAGAATCATTTCATTGACATTCATTCTGTTGTTTTATATTTCCGGATATGATTTCTCAAGTCACCTATCATCCATTGCCATAGACTATCTGTTATCATTCCAAGTGTTTTCCCATCTGATATATTATTTCTGCTGCATTTCTGTTTAAACTCATCTGCTAAATAAAATACCATTGCGCTCATGCGCAAGAACGTGATACAACCTCCTCGTCTCTTTCCTTCTACCTCCACTGACCCACTAGCGCCCCCTCCGGGGACACAGACCAAACACAATCTGACAATGACGTTCGGGCGCGCTCGGGTTAACCGAGCAAGGCGGGAGGATCCGAGTCTGCTCGGACCCGTGAAAAAAACCATGAAGTTCGGGCGGGTTCGGATTCAGAGAAACCGAACCCGCTCATCTCTAATCAGTACCATCGGTTCCAGTCTGGTAATCCAGTACCATCTGTTCCAGCACAATAATTTAGTACCATCGGTTCCAGTCCAATAATCCAGAACCATCAATTCCAGTTCAGTAATCCAGTACCAACAGTTCCAGTCTGATAAAACAACACCATTAGTTCCTGTCCGATAAGCATATATCATTGTTCCCAGTACCATTGACTCCAGCTCTCCACCTTAGTATACAGGGTCACAGACATTAGTACAGGGAAACCGAGGCAGAGGGCTGTGACCTGTATATCAGGTGCAGCAAAACACAAAACCCCTTGCATGGTTCCCTGGAGAAGACCCCCTGCATATTATACTATGCGCCTCTGTCCTGGGTATCTGCCAATTCCCTAGTACCAGCCTGTGATCTTGTCTCCCTGTATCTCCTTTCTACCTGCAAGCATTAAACTCAGTTCTCCATACTCCTGCTCATGCACAGAAACTACTAACGATCTCCAAGTTTCCGCTTTCCAATTCCATCACTGATCCACAAGTATCACAACCTGGAACACAATGCACTACAGACCTGTAAATATATCTATATATGAACCCCCACGTATATGTCAAAATGTTACCATCCATTTAAACGTCTCTATGTGGCCTGCCATGTACTGTATACAGTATGTTTCTATATGTGACCCTCCATGTATACATGTATGTCTCTATATATGACCCTACTCATATATTTGTTTATCTCTATAAGTGATTGAGGTAAAGGATATGTCTATTAATTTTGATTCTTCTTCGCACATGTCATTTTACTGCACATTGATTTTCTAATATGAATTTCCTTTACATTAGCCTTATATTGTTATTATAATAGATATTATATTGAATTTTTATTAACATTATATTTAATTTGTGGTTTAAGGTTTTTTTTAAGGTGTACTTTCTAACCACTGTCATGTTCTCCTCTTAACTCTTCAGTTTCTAAGATATACAAGGGCATATTCAATTTTCTACGGGTCTTACCATGGGATTTCTGCAGTGCCAGGAACTGTCCAATTGTAGTCCATGGTAAGCCTACAGGCTGCACTTACTAAAGATGCTCTTCACAACCTCCTGAGGTGCAAACAGAAAACCACTTTAAATTAAGCTTTGTGCTAGTAAAGCGGCAACCGAGTACATGTTAACCCATAGCTCTGGTCACTTAACTCAGAACTTATGGGTTAACACATGTTAGCCATGGGTTTACCACGTGAGGAACTGGCCTTAAAATTGAGTAGCTCCATGTGTATGCCCAACAGAATCCTTTGCACCCTGCATGTATGTAATTTGATGTTTGTATCTTCTGTTCATTGTATTTATAGTATAGGCAAACAAAGGAAGGGTTTCCAGTTGTCCAAAAATCCCCCTTCACCCCAGCCTGGCCAACGGCTATTACATTGAGATTAAGGGCTGAATGGAGCTGCTGCACATGCCCAGTGCAAGCAGTGTTTGTCTGTTGTGTGTGTGTGTCTCTGGATGTGAGTGCTCAATCATTCCACTAGAAAGATAGTCTGCTAAATGGCTTCATTGATTCTTGGGCCTGCATATGTTCTGTATTACATAAAGTGCACTTTGTTTGGGGCAGACTATAACTTGTTATGTTCTAATTATGCATCCTTCGTGGGCTGGCGACAATCACTTGAAAATCAAATATTTGGAAACCCTCCTTAAGAAATCCTGCATTTGCCTTGTAAAACGCTTTACTAAAATATGTAGGCTAAGTATACAGTAGGGTCTGAATGGGTTACAGGAGGGGGTTCCCAACTTGATATCTAATCTATGGTCTCAAAATTATATAGAGAAAATAAATGGAAGAAGGCCTTGCTAGTAAGGGTTTGGGAAGAAGAGACTGGGAATGCAGAGACTGGCGAATTGGAGGTAGGAGAGGTAACGTATGCTTACATAGTAATTGAGGTTGAATAGAGGCAAATTGCCCAACGTGTTCAACCCGTATTAAGTTGTGATGATTCAACATACTCGCTGAATAATGTTTTATGACTAGTTAACTACTTTAACTCATATTACCTCCGGATTAACCATGTAGATATTTTAAATATTATAACCTTGGATATAATTTTTATTCAGAAATGTATCTATTCCTTTTTTAATTCCATTTACAGAGTCCGCCATGTCAAAGTCGAAAAATATTGTTATACATATCCCTTGTACTAACCCCTCATGCACATGCACGCTGCTCGTGCACCCGGTCCCCCGTGCGTACACATATCCGCAAGTTGCGTAAGAGACGCTCCGGCGACTCGTGCGCATGATATGTGTATTTACGGCGGAGTTTGTGAGCGTGTAGCATATTTAACCCAAATAGTGCATTTTGTAGATGTAGTTCCCCTAGACCATGACAGCGAGTATTATTAGTTTAAACAGTTCCTGGACAGAGAGATTTGTCTTTGCATGATAGGAAGGGTCAGATAAAGGTTGGAAGGTGATGTCTAGTATCCAGCTGTAGGGTATTTTAAGGGTAACATTCTGGTGTTAGTTAGGAAAGGATCGCTTGCTCCTGTGTATAGTTATGTGCAAAAGTAGATTATGAACATTTACTGTATTTGCTGTAAATTACACATGCGGCGGGAATCCAGAGGATACCTCCCACCAGAGCAGTTGGGAAAGGACATCGCCTACCTGTTCAAATCCACCTATGACCTTTGCTGTAATGTAGAGACATATCCCTGTGTCCAATGAACAATGAGATTACAGTGACCATTGTATTGTGAATGTATGTTGTGTATAAAAAGACCACTGTTGCCTGGCCAGGACACAAGACTCTTAAGGCTTTCTACCTGATAGCTGTGGACTGGTACAGGACACGCTTGCGAACGATTCCCCACGTATGTATATTCTCTGTAGCCATTATTCTCTATTATTCTGTTTAGATTTCCTTGTTAGCCTGTAGTGTATAACTTGTATCTGTTTACCCCTTTTCTCTGAATAATCCACTGCGGTGTTAGAGCCCAGTGGTTTACCACAAACCGGTGTTGTGTTTTCACTTTCCTGCAAAGGGCTTTCATAGCGTATTAATCGTTATAAGGTGTATAAGCATTGTTAAGGTGTAAGCACTGCGGGTACTTCATACCGCCAGCGCTACTTAAGGTTTTAAGGTATTACATTGTTGCAGTACTAGGCTACTAAGGTTTAAAGTATAAGCATATCCTTACACTGTTTCATTACTTAAGGTTTACTGTATATCACTCTGTGTGCGTCCGCGCCGCGTGTACGTTGTACCCACGGTGCGGCGTCTGATACGCTAATAGCGTATCAATACGTTACTCAGGACGCCAATAGCGTACTTAGTACGTAGTGTGTGTAATAAGTCTAGCGGTCATAGCGGCTCCACGGTAATAGCGAGTCTAGCGGTATAGCTTTATGTTTTAAGATAATATTTGACATTATCAATTGGGGGCATCGTCCGGTCCTCCTCATATCCGCAGCCTAGCAGGACAAGGCAGACTTTATCTATCAGCAAAGGGCGGGAAGGTATAAAGGTATCCCCTGTTAGCCTTCTCATGGTCAGGTGGATACACTGGTGCTGATTAGATAAGCGTCTGCTCCGCATGGTTTGTAGGGATGCTGGTGGGATCTGAAAGGTAAGAACGTAAAGCTATTGCTTTTTTTTAAATCTGTGAAATTTCTGTTTGGTGCCAACTGCGCACGCAACACACATAACACACGCACACACCTGTATTTTATTTGTGTATTTTGCATATCTACTCGCTTGTTGCCATTAGCTCCATTTTGACCCGTGCTGAAAAATTTTGTTGCAATTTAGTTAAAAATATAGAGTAATATTTAAGGGAGTACGTGTAAAACACACACACAGCCTGGCCTAATTATAAAGGTTTATACAGGAGATACTGTGTGGTGTTTGGTAAGCGATTATAGTTAAATATCGTTTACATTTATAGAAGTGTGGTATTTGTATTACTGCGGACGTATACGGCCATTGTACATGTGTTTCGGAAAAACGTTCGAGACTGAGTACGCAACGTAAAGGCCTACACACGTGGCGTATATTACGCAACATGCGTACAGGTACGCCCACTTAATACAAATCACACAATAGCATTGTTTCAGTTTAGGCGATACGGTAGCCACGCGACAATAGCACAAATTTGTTCAGTTTCCAATATTTAGTTCAAAAGAACCTTCTCTTATTATGTCACCTCTGGGACTAGGCTGTTTCACCTGAATGAAAGTTAATTTTCTGTACAGAAAAATCAAAGTGTATATGAGTGAACGAGCGTGAGTGTGCAAATAAAGGTTTTGTGAATCCAGAATTCGGGATCCCGTAGGAGACCACATCAGGTGAGTAGACACTTGGTGGCGTGGGAGTGGCTTTCTCACGTTAACATTGTATAAGGTATAAAGGATCAATTAGTATAACAGCAGACCAAGAGGTCAGCGAAGTCAGAAATCCGCTGACTAAGTCAAGCAAAGCTCTGAAAACCGTGGCCTGAGAAAGGTCAGCGGAGAGAGCGCAGCCCCGGGGGTTTGCGTAGTACCCATATAGGCCGGTTCAGATACGCTCCGGCTGAGGTTTCACAGCCTAAACAATCGATTCCGTTGGTCGTACGGCGGATAAGTAACAGTTACTTATACGCAGTGCGACTGTACCGCGCATTAGTGTGTGCAATAGTTGGTTCAACTTGATACCCATTACGCCATTTGCGTAAAATCGCGGGATCATAGACGCTAATTGTACACGCAGACGTGATTTGTGTAACAGTTTTTTTTTTTTTTAAGGGAGTTTCGCTGTTCACTCAGGAAATCTCCAACAACTGATATTTACTGGGAGGGGTAAGTCACTCCCACACGCTCTCAATAAATAGAGGTTACGCAGGGCCCTAGGTTGGGTATGACCAGCATTGGGCACAGTGTGTGGGTCTACTGGCCAACGTGGGCGTGAGTGGGTGAGAGCGCTCAGAGAACTTTCACCATTGCCTTAACCTCTGAGTAACTTGGTTTTTGTAGGAATTAGCTGAGAAGACAATACCTGCAAAGAATGGGGGTCAGTTGCTCAAGTAAGGGACGATCAACCATGGTTCAGGTTGATAATCCGCGGCCCAAAGGGTCGGCGAGGTACATAATGTGTGAGAAATATGGATCACACACAGAGGTTTTATGCAATGAATGGGAACGTATGACTGTGGAAGATAGGGAGCCGTTCCCTAAGGTAGGCAGTTTTAGTCCTGAGGTGTTGCAAAATTTAAGGAGAAGGATATGTCTGATAAAATCCAGGAAACAAAGGATTAGACATTATGATTGTTTACAGTTATGGCAACAGGAGGGTGAGATACAATGGGGATTAGCTCAAGCAGCTGGTTCCAACCCTAGCAGGAAACTGATAGCAACTGCACCACCACCACCGTACATTACAGGGGAGAAAATGGCTACAGAGAATGGCATACTGATATACGATAAGAGTGCACTTAATAAATGTATTAATGACGATAAGAGTAAAGTAGATAAATGTATTAATGCTATGCTAACCCATGCAAGTTGTATCCCATCTTAAACTTCCCTCAGGACTGCCACCAAGAAGATGAGCCCAGCACGATATCGGCACTCTCTCTAGCAGCCACCATACAAGATACTCAAGTGGGCACGGCCCAACCAGTAAGAGCAGTAGCAAAGGCCCCTAGTGGAGGGACAGGTGAGGTCGTGTCCACAGGTAAGTACGGTACTGTACATTATGCAGAAACAATTGCACCTCACATTGTAGAAGCAACCCAGAATGATGTAATTGAACTGAATCCTGTAAGGGTGATCGCAGTCCCCAATGGGAAGACTGACGCTCTGGGAATCACTCCCGTCAGGAACATTGCTATGCATTGCCCCTGGTCCCGGACAGAATTGAGGACAATTATGTCTGAATTTCCCGATCCCAGGAAAGATCTAGCCGCATGTCAGAGGTTTATTAGAGAACTAGGTAACGCCACCGAACCCAATAACAAAGATTGGCGGACAGTGCTACGGGCATGTTTGCCCTCCAATATTGACCCTGTGAAATTCATTGCTGACTGTAAATTAGATGCAGAAGTACCTCTCACTGATGAATACAATCAGGAGAACGTAAAACAGATCAATCTGCAATTAGGAGTATATTTCCCAACTGTTGTCAAGTGGAATAAAATCTTCTCCATTAGACAAAAAGAAGGTGAAACTGCTTCTGACTATTTCCATCGAGCACTGCAGGAAATGGCTAGATTTACTGGGATCGAAGAAATTAAGGATAATGTGCACCATAGGGAGGTAGCGGTGTCCGTATTAATGGACGGGTTAAAGGAAGTGTTGAGAACCAGGGTACAAACCACTCAACCAAGCTGGAGAGGTATCTCGGTGGCTGCGTTAAGAGAGGCCGCTATTGAGCATGATCGGAACATCATTAGGCACAGGGAGTCACAGGGGGATAAGCTGATGACAGTAAGTATAAAAGCCCTGACAACGAAGCCACATCAGCCTAAACCCCAGACCCCTGTTGGTAAGTCGTATGTGATAACATGTTATAAATGTCAGAGAGAAGGACATTACGCACGAAAACTGTATTTTTAAAGACCCACATAAGGTATATCGACCCCCTAGACCAGAACATGACACACAGTATGACGCACGTAATTGGGATCAGGGATCATATAGGAAAAATTTTGGGCCGCACCTGTAGTCTGCTGCCAGTGAAGTAAATTGTTAGCCTTGGAAGTGAACCTGAGGTCACAGTTGATGTAGTTGGTAGGTCATTCCTTGTAGATATAGGAGCGGCCAGGTAAACTCTGTGATTTATCTTTAAAAATGTTTCCTCTTCATCTCTGATGTTCACCGACAGAACTACAGCTCAAACGTCACATATCTACTCGGTCTTTTCAGAGGTCTGCCCAACCCCAGTATATCTCACCAGCATCATTGTGCCTGGCCATGCATAGAGGGTGGAGAGTGGAGATACTGGTGGGGAAGACTGTGCAGAGATACCGATAGTCATGTTGGTGTTACAGCCTGATGGTGAACGGAAATCTGACAATTTTTTTATATTCTCTCTCTTTTTGTTTTTTTCATGTTCTACGGATGGTATTTCACACAACAGTTAAGCACATGGTAATGCAAGATTTATGCTCCCTACAGAAAAATCGCTGACTCGGAAATAATATCGTATCACTGGAGTGTCCGTTTCGGGAAGACTGAGAGGCAGCACTGTTGAGACAGCATCTGAGCAAGGAGAACAACAAGACCAGAGGCGGTTGTCGCACCAGTTTTCTTTCCCTTCTATTATTTTCTTTACCTCCCATTACCACTCTTTCTTTCTCCTCCTGCAAGAAGGACTTACCCCAAGAGACTGCGTTCCGGGTTTTCCTGTTGACCCTGTTGTTGACCAGAGCAGTCTATTTCGGTGAGAGTACCAGAGAGGTCGAGAAAGGATCTGGAATGGGTTCTGATGACAAGGACGGATTAGTAGAATTCCAAGAGCAACACATTCACCGAGCAAAGGCGAGTATCAGAAAACGATCTAGTAGTCATGACACTAGGAGACATTGTGAAGGGTTATTAGCTGAAGAAAATTGTATCTGTAGAAATTGTGAAAACATAGGTGAGGACGGGTGCATCCAGAGATGTCAGTCCAGCCTTAATATCAAAATGGACCGTCATCCATTGAGTGACTATCACTCATTAGTGGGTAAGGTTTTAAACCAAACGGAATGCTGGGTGTGCTCACAAGTACCTCAAGGTCAGAGCAAGTCAGGATTAGTACCGTACCCTTTAACACTAGATGAGGTACTTGAATTAAGGGGTGGGAAACCGGTGGACAAGAAATTTAATATTTCTAGGCCACCTAGTTTGAAGCTCCACCAATATCATGTGGATAGGTCCTTAATATGTTTCAACATTTCCAATCCCCGAAAGCCGGGAAATTGGGAAGTGACATGGAATAACCAAACCATGGCATTTTCACACAGAGCCGATAGAATGCCTGTAGACCCTGAACTTATACGCCAAATAGCCGACGGTGGGAAGTATTTTCGGTACAGGTACACTCTAGGAAGTAGGACCATGCGGGTTGGAGAAGTATCTCCAGGGTACTGTGCGCATATCATACAGCCTGATACGTGTACTGAACAAATGAGAGAGTTAGGGATAGGATTTTTCACCTGGAAGGTTTGCAATATGGTGATGTCATATTCTGTCCCATATGCGGGAGGAAGGCGTATAAGTGGCTTGCCCCAAACTCAGAGGGATTGTGTTACATTGGAAGAGTGTTGCCAGAAGTAATGACCATTACCCATAATAAGATGAAAGACGTTCACCGCAATGCTCAAGCTCCTGACACTCACACTCACTACGAACACATCGTTAAGAGACACCTTATAGATAGGACAGAGCACGCAGCCTCTGATTTGATCCACGAATCCACCGGGATTCAATTCCTACTCACATTAGATATCACCCATACCGCCAGAGGAATTATAAATTTTAGGTATATTCATGCGCTAGCGAACCTGATAGACAATATCACCGAGATGTATGATGACACCTTCAGGTATACTGGGAGGGAATTGCAAGCTTACAAAACGGAACTGATCCAGCACAGGATGGTTCTCAATTACATCACAGCGGTAACAGGCGGGTACTGTGTCACCCTAGCAACTCAGTATGGTGTGAAGTGCTGCACGTACATTACAAACAGCACTGATGACCCCACCGAGGTCATAGATCAAAAGATGGACGATACCTTGCAATTTAAGTGGGAGTTCCGAAGGAGACACAACCTTACCCTGACTGCTGTGAGTAATGAACTGAACGGCTGGGTTTCATGGTTGAACCCACGCAATTGGTTCTCAGGTTTAGGAGAATGGGCTCAAAATGTTATCGTGAATGTAGGAAAATTTCTCCTTTGTATCCTGGGAGTTGTCATAATGATTGGTTTGATATTAGATGTGTTCGGATTTTAATGCAGTGCAAGCGCAGTACCAAAGTGATGAGTTTGAGGAGCGAGGGCATTGTTACACAAACTGATTTAATTTATGATCCATCAATTGAGACAATGCTGTGATAAGACGTGATTCCACGGTCCGTTTCTTTCACCCGTTTCTCCTTTGTTTTTCTACAAGGCAAAAAGACATCCATTCGGAAGAAGACTACAGACTTTGATGGACATTTCTACAGACTTTGATGGACATTTCTAAAAGACTTTGATAGACACTTTAAAGACTTTAAAGACTTTTTATGGACACTTGAAAGACTTTGATTACCACCCACAGCAAGGATACAGCCATCCGGACAAGACTTCAACCAACACCCAAAGATGATTGCACACATTATTATGTGAATGTATTTGTGACACATGTCTTATCTTCATCTCTACAACCTTCAGGTAGTGACACACATAGTCGACAGGTGATATAAGTACATATATTAGCATTCACATATTTCCCCCCCCGCATGTATCATCAACTAAATGTGCACCCCATTTGTTGGAACAAGAAGCCGAAAAGAGCTCGATAGTGTTTGTTGGCCCACTTACAGACCCTTAATACAGGATTAGAAGGATTTAATGTATACTACGCAATACCTCAAAGCTTATCTAGAACATGTACGGCATGATGATACATGCCCCCCTCAGACATGAAGTTCATACATACATGCTTTTACTATCCCACTAGGTCATACATTTCCCACCTACTCCTCTCCTCCCACTACCCAATCATTTTTGTGTATTGTATTGTTTTCCTTTTAATCTAACCATCTGGAAAGATTGTAGTGTATATTTTTCTGTTTGGATAGTGGCAGTTATTATTGACTGCCAAAGGGTGGACTGTCAAAGTCGAAAAATAGTGTTATACATATCCCTTGTACTAACCCCTCATGCACATGCACGCTGCTCGTGCACCCGGTCCCCCGTGCGTACACATATCCGCAAGTTGCGTAAGAGACGCTCCGGCGACTCGTGCGCATGATATGTGTATTTACGGCGGAGTTTGTGAGCGTGTAGCGTGCGACTCGAACATAGCATATTTAACCCAAATAGTGAATTTTGTAGATGTAGTTCCCCTAGACAATGACAGCGAGTATTATTAGTTTAAACAGTTCCTGGACAGAGAGATTCGTCTTTGCATGATAGGAAGGGTCAGATAAAGGTTGGAAGGTGATGTCTAGTATCCAGCTGTAGGGTATTTTAAGGGTAACATTCTGGTGTTAGTTAGGAAAGGATCGCTTGCTCCTGCGTATAGTTATGTGCAAAAGTAGATTATGAACATTAACTGTATTTGCTGTAAATTACACATGCGGCGGGAATACAGAGGATACCTCCCACCAGAGCAGTTGGGAAAGGACATCGCCTACCTGTTCAAATCCACCTATGACCTTTGCTGTAATGTAGAGACATATCCCTGTGTCCAATGAACAATGAGATTACAGTGACCATTGTATTGTGAATGTATGTTGTGTATAAAAAGACCACTGTTGCCTGGCCAGGACACAAGACTCTTAAGGCTTTCTACCTGATAGCTGAGGACTGGACCAGGACGTGCTTGCGAACGATTCCCCACGTATGTATATTCTCTGTAGCCATTATTCTGTTTAGATTTCCTTGTTAGCCTGTAGTGTATAACTTGTATCTGTTTACCCCTTTTCTCTGAATAATCCACTGCAGTGTTAGAGCCCAGTGGTTTACCACAAACCGGTGTTGTGTTTTCACTTTCCTGCAAAGGGCTTTCATAGCGTATTAATCGTTATAAGGTGTATAAGCATTGTTAAGGTGTAAGCACTGCGGGTACTTCATACCGCCAGCGCTACTTAAGGTTTTAAGGTATTACATTGTTGCAGTACTAGGCTACTAAGGTTTAAAGTATAAGCATATCCTTACACTGTTAAGGTTTACTGTATATCACTCTGTGTGCGTTCGCGCCGCGTGTACGTTGTACCCACGGCACGGCGTCTGATACGCTAATAGTGTATCAATACGTTACTCAGGACGCCAATAGTGTACTTAGTACGTAGTGTGTGTTATAAGTCTAGCGGCCATAGCGGCTCCACGGTAATAGCGAGTCTAGCGGTATAGCTTTATGTTTTAAGATAATATTTGACATTATCAGCCATTACCACCTTCCCTGGCAGGGAATTCCAAATACTTATTGCCCTAACAGTGAAGAACTCTTCCCTCCGTTGCATTCGGAACTTTCTCTCACGTGTCCTAAACTGTGGTCTTTTAATAAATAATTCCTCTGATAACTCTTTGTGATGTCCCTTTACATATTTGAAGATATTAATAATATCTTCTATTAGGCGCCTATTTTCTAGTGTATACATATTCAACCTAGTAAGCCTTTCCTCGTACTCCAGTCCCTCTAGGCCTTTTATAGACTCTTGAACAAAGAGATTAATTACAGACTATTTGCATATTAAAGGAACGAAAGACTGCATATGATAGAGTGAATATAAGCACCCTGTTTGTTTATGTAACTAAGCTAGATAGGTCTAGTTTTTGTGTTGATATTAGTTGATAGGTCATTGACATTTGTCAATCAAATAAGTTATCCAATAAGAAGGGTTTAGGTAGGCGGGTTATATTAGTTTATTTAAGTGAGGGCAGAAGAAATCAAATTCCTCTTGCCATTTTGGGATCCCACCTGGAAATTTTAACTTTGGTTATAAAAATTAATTTATTTTTTGGTTTTCTTTTTTGAAATTTCACTTTGGAATAATGAGTTATATTATTCCAGCAAGTGCGAGGCGCAGCGGGTGGAAAGCAGTGCTATTCGGCGGCTCAATGTAGCGCGGCAGAGCTTGGCTAGCATTTCTCCTTTGAGAAAAGGCGAGTAGGTCACTACCTCAGGGGAGGACCAGGTCACCATCTTATGGAGGGACCAGCACTGTGCTAATTAAGGGGAGATGGTTCTACCCAGGACGGATTGCGCAAGGGGTGGAAACTCCGCCCCATTTCTTTAAAGATTAAAGGTTTAAGCCATGGCCGAGTTGACACTGCTTTTTCACCACCGGTGATTAATATTTTCAATTCTGATTCAAATTGTCTGTGTCATTATTTCTAGGTTTATTGGTTGTAGTTTGTGTAATAATAGAACATATGGGTGACTTAATATAGGTGTTGTCTAAATATTATATAATTTCAATTATATAAATGATTTTGTTTGCTACTGTAATAAAATATGAAAATCTTTTTTTCTACAGTATATGCTACTTATGGTATTGAAATTTAGGATGGACCACAATGAGTTTCCAAGTAAACAAAAGTTATTTAGACATCCATAGAATGTATAGAACCAAAATAACTCTTTCCCTTAAAAGTTAGGGAAATATTTCCTGTTTAGCACAATGTTAGAATTCTGTGTGCTGTGTAGTAAATATATATCAATAAATTGATACAATAAATACATTGATAAATAAATTGATATAAACCTTCTTTTTATCTAACTCACTTGTACAAACCGATTTCTTGCAAGAAATAAATTCATTAATCAATGAATCACTATTAGACATCCACATTGATACAAAGTAACTGAGGGCTGCAAGTGTATTTCTGAAATGTTATTACGCTTCTGTAAATCTTGAAATCTTAAGTTAAAATGACCTAGACTATTGAGTAGGTCAAATCGGTTAACTGTGCATTGCATCCATCTATTTGTTTATTTCATAAAATGTTTATTGTGAAATACCTTTGACTGGGGGAACATAAATACTATTCAGTTTCTGTGACAAGCAAAGAAACGGCACTTATAAAATAGATGAAAGTTCTTGGAACTGAGTACTTGTAAGATTTTTCATTTAGTGTTCCAAAGACCTTGTTGCTCACACAACAGCTGAGGTATATTGAGATGCATAAAATACTATGTATGTACAGTTTTTATATTCCTTGATCTATGCTAGTTATTTTGTCACACACATTATGGATTTTGGTAAATAGAGAGTTTAAATAAACAATATATGTTTGGTGTTTTGTTTTAACTCTTGAGATAAGACATTTAAAAGTTATCAGTTGTCCCATGTTGGTTTACATTTCTAAAAAGTCAGAAAAGCTCAGGCTTCCATGGGTCATATTCCACTCAGGAAAGGTACCAAGCTAGGCAGCCGCCTAGGGCACACTACGTAGGATTATCATGTGTGGAATAGATAATTACTGGAAGAGATGACACAAAATGAGTGATTTCAGCATACTAATGCTTGGAGTAGCGTCCCACCACAATCGTCAGGTCCATTCATTTTTCAACCCATCCTCGAACGCACCAGTTGAGGCAGCTATGTTGGGCGCACTATGGACGTTACATATGGAGCCTCCTATTTAGACTGAGGCTTCTATTTATATTTTTATTATATAGTCTCTCTATAATTTTATAGAATGTACTTGGTAAATGCTATCTCAAAGCTGACGGTTGTTATGGGCAACTTCTCCATTGGACCACTTATTTACTCTTTTCACTGATTTCATCAACCCCTATATTTGGACCTACAGAACTTTCATAGTCCCATAGGACATTTGTGGCCTATGTACTAAGCCTTGGAAATGGCTAAAATGGAGAGAAATAAAGAACTAACCAATCATCTCCTAACTGCCATTTTCCAAACACAGTTACATGGCAGTTAGCAGCTGATTGGTTGGCACTGTATCTCTCTCCACTTTATCTCTCTCCAAGGCTTAGTATATAGGTCCCTAAGTAACAGAAATGAGAGTATAATGATGTGGGTGCAAATGCCCCTGGACTACCAGGGCTGTTACTGCAAAGGTGGTGGCTCAGAATACAAGGACACTCATTCAGATGTGGCTGGAATAGTTATCGCTGCTGCTTACATGGAAGCAGCAGCAATAGCTCTAATATGGTAATGCAGTAGGAGGCATCTTTAATGACCAGTACTGCAGTGCCGGATCATCTGCTACACCATTGGCCGGCTGCATGACCCATGGGCAGGGGCGGATTGGCCCACCGGGACACCATGACAGACCCCGATGGGCCGGTCCCATATCCCCCTGAACCAGGCTGATTCACACTCAGGCTGGGCTGGCTAACACTACTTCCAGTACTTGTGGTTCATTTGAACTCAATCCGGAAGTTAGGCTAGCAGGCACTTCCAGGTGCTGCTAGCCGTGAAAAGTGGTGAAGCTGTTCTACCAATGGGAGACCTGGAGAAAGTTAACCAGCCCAGCAGCATCCTCTATCTGGCCCTAGTCAAAGGTCTCTTCAACGAGCCCGGCCCGGGAGCAGCAGCATAGCGATGGTCGGAGCCGGGTTCACTACACCCACTGCCACCCCAGCTCCTGCACTCTCACTGAACTGGCCCGAGCAGCAACTGAGCACTAAAAGGGACCCGGCAAAGAGAATACAGTATTTTTAATTACATTATTTGCATTATCATGATGGTGTAAGGGTTAGGGCGTTCCCGGTCACAGTGTATGGTTTGGGGACTGGACAGGAGCAGGATGTACCTTGTTCTCAGGATGCCAGCTGACCAGGCTGCACCGACAGCCAGCCCTGGGACAATCTCTAATGCAAAGTCCTTCAGCCCTATAGCTGCCCAATGTCTGTCCATGATGATGGGCCTATTTATGTAATGCGGTGGCTAAGTATGTAATGCGGTGTCTACGTATGTAATGTGGTGGCTACATATGTAATGTGGTGGCTATGTATGTACTGTGGTGTATTTGTGTAATGAGGTGCTATACATGTAATGTGGTGCTATATCTGTAATGTGGTGCTATTCGTGTTATGTGATGCTATCTGTGTAATGCGCTGGTATACATGTAATGCGGTGCAATATGTGTAATGCAGTTCTATACGTGTAGTACGGTGCTACACATGTATAGTGGAGCTATTCATGTAATAATGTGGTGGCTCTGTATGTAATCAGGGGCAGATTGGACACTGATATAGATTCCGCTGCACTGGTCCCCTGTGTCTGTGTTTCACTACTTGTGTGTGCTTCCTCCCTATACGGTGCTGTATGTAGTGTGTGCTCCCTCCCTGTACTGTGCTGTATGTACTGTGTGCTCCCTCCCTGTACTGTGCTGTATGTAGTGTGTGCTCCCTCCCTGTACTGTGCTGTATGTATTGTGTGCTCCCTCCCTGTACTCTGCTGTATGTAGTGTGTGCTCCCTCCCTGTACTGTGCTGTATGTAGTGTGTGCTCCCTCTCTGTACTGTGCTGTATGTAGTGTGTGCTCCCTCCTTGTACTGTGCTGTATGTAGTGTGTGCTCCCTCCCTGTACTGTGCTGTATGTAGTGTGTGCTCCCTCCCTGTACTGTGCTGTATGTACTGTGTGCTCCCTCCCTGTACTGTGCTGTATGTAGTGTGTGCTCCACTGCTCCCTCCCTGTACTGTGCTGTATGTATTGTGTGCTCCCTCCCTGTACTGTGCTGTATCTAGTGTGTGCTCCCTCCCTGTACTGTGCTGTATGTAGTGTGTGCTCCCTCCCTGTACAGTGCTGTATGTAGTGTGTGCTCCCTCCCTGTACTGTGCTGTATGTATTGTGTGCTCCCTCCCTGTACTCTGCTGTATGTAGTGTGTGCTCCCTCCATGTACTGTGCTGTATGTAGTGTGTGCTCCCTTCCTGTACTCTGCTGTATGTAGTGTGTGCTCCCTCCCTGTACTGTGCTGTATGTACTGTGTGCTCCCTCCCTGTACTGTGCTGTATGTAGTGTGTGCTCCCTCCCTGTACTGTGCTGTATGTAGTGTGCGCTCCCCCTCCCTGTACTGTGCTGTATGTACTGTGTGCTCCCTCCCTGTACTGTGCTGTATGTAGTGTGTGCTCCCTCCCTGTACTGTGCTGTATGTAGTGTGTGCTCCCTCCCTGTACTGTGCTGTATGTAGTGTGTGCTCCCTCCCTGTACTGTGCTGTATGTAGTCTGTGCTCTCTCCCTGTACTGTGCTGTATGTAGTGTGCGCTCCCCCTCCCTGTACTGTGCTGTATGTACTGTGTGCTCCCTCACTGTACTGTGCTGTATGTATTGTGTGCTCCCTCCCTGTACTGTGCTGTATGTACTGTGTGCTCCCTCCCTGTACTGTGCTGTATGTAGTGTGTGCTCCCTCCCTGTACTGTGCTGTATGTAGTGTGTGCTCCCTCCCTGTACTGTGCTGTATGTAGTGTGTGCTCCCTCCCTGTACTGTGCTGTATGTAGTGTGTGCTCCCTCCCTGTACTGTGCTGTATGTACTGTGTGCTCCCTCCCTGTACTGTGCTGTATGTAGTGTGTGCTCCCTCCCTGTACTGTGCTGTATGTAGTGTGTGCTCCCTCCCTGTACTGTGCTGTATGTAGTGTGTGCTCCCTCCCTGTACTGTGCTGTATGTAGTGTGTGCTCTCTCCCTGTACTGTGCTGTATGTAGTGTGCGCTCCCCCTCCCTGTACTGTGCTGTATGTACTGTGTGCTCCCTCCCTGTACTGTGCTGTATGTATTGTGTGCTCCCTCCCTGTACTCTGCTGTATGTAGTGTGTGCTCCCTCCCTGTACTGTGCTGTATGTAGTGTGTGCTCCCTCCCTGTACTGTGCTGTATGTAGTGTGTGCTCCCTTCCTGTACTGTGCTGTATGCACTGTGTGCTCCCTCCCTGTACTGTGCTGTATGTAGTGTGTGCTCCCTCCCTGTACTGTGCTGTATGTAGTGTGCGCTTCCCCTCCCTGTACTGTGCTGTATGTACTGTGTGCTCCCTCCCTGTACTGTGCTGTATGTAGTGTGTGCTCCCTCCCTGTACTGTGCTGTATGTAGTGTGTGCTCCCTCCCTGTACTGTGCTGTATGTAGTGTGTGCTCCCTCCCTGTACTGTGCTGTATGTAGTCTGTGCTCTCTCCCTGTACTGTGCTGTATGTAGTGTGCGCTCCCTCCCTGTACTGTGCTGTATGTACTGTGTGCTCCCTCCCTGTACTGTGCTGTATGTAGTGTGTGCTCCATCCCTCTACTGTGCTGTATGTACTGTGTACTCCCTCCCTGTACTGTGCTGTATGTAGTGTGTGCTCCCTCCCTGTACTGTGCTGTATGTCGTGTGTGCTTCCTCCCTGTACTGTGCTGTATGTAATGTGTGCTCCCCATCCCTGTACTGTGCTGTATGTACTGTGTGCTTCCTCCCTATACTGTGCTGTATGTACTGTGTGCTTCCTCCCTGTACTGTGCTGTATTTAGTGTGTGCTCCCTCCCTGTACTGTGCTGTATGTAGTGTGCGCTCCCTCCCTGTACTGTGCTGTATGTATTGTGTGCTCCCTCCCTGTACTGCGCTGTATGTAGTCTGTGCTCTCTCCCTGTACTGTGCTGTATGTAGTGTGTGCTCCCTCCCTGTATTGTGCTGTATGTAGTGTGCGCTACCTCCCTGTACTGTGCTGTATGTATTGTGTGCTCCCTCCCTGTACTGTGCTGTATGTAGTGTGTGCTCCCTACCTGTACTGTGCTATATGTAGTGTGTGCTCCCTCCCTGTACTGTGCTGTATGTAGTGTGTGCTCCCTCCCTGTACTGTGCTGTATGTAGTGTGCGCTCCTCCCTGTACTGTGCTGTATGTAGTGTGTGCTCCCTCCCTGCACTGTGCTGTATGTAGTGTGTGCTCCTCCTCCCTGTACTGTGCTGTATGTATTGTGTGCTCCCTCCCTGTACTGTGCTGTATGTAGTGTGCGCTCCCTCCCTGTACTGTGCTGTATGTATTGTGTGCTCCCTCCCTGTACTTTGCTGTATGTAGTGTGTGCTCCCTCCCTGTACTGTGCTATATGTAGTGTGTGCTCGCTCCCTATACTGTGCTGTATGTACTGTGTGCTTCCTCCCTGTACTGTGCTGTATGTAGTGTGTGCTCCCTCCCTGTACTGTGCTGTATGTAGTGTGCGCTCCCTCCCTGTACTGTGCTGTATGTATTGTGTGTTCCCTCCCTGTACTGTGCTGTATGTAGTCTGTGCTCTCTCCCTGTACTGTGCTGTATGTAGTGTGTGCTCCCTCCCTGTACTGTGCTGTATGTAGTGTGCGCTCCCTCCCTGTACTGTGCTGTATGTATTGTGTGCTCCCTCCCTGTACTGTGCTGTATGTAGTGTGTGCTCCCTCCCTGTACTGTGCTATATGTAGTGTGTGCTCCCTCCCTATACTGTGCTGTATGTACTGTGTGCTTCCTCCCTGTACTGTGCTGTATGTAGTGTGTGCTCCCTCCCTGTACTGTGCTGTATGTAGTGTGCGCTCCCTCCCTGTACTGTGCTGTATGTATTGTGTGTTCCCTCCCTGTACTGTGCTGTATGTAGTCTGTGCTCTCTCCCTGTACTGTGCTGTATGTAGTGTGCGCTCCCTCCCTGTACTGTGCTGTATGTACTGTGTGCTCCCTCCCTGTACTGTGCTGTATGTAGTGTGTGCTCCATCCCTCTACTGTGCTGTATGTACTGTGTGCTCCCTCCCTGTACTGTGCTGTATGTAGTGTGTGCTCCCTCCCTGTACTGTGCTGTATGTCGTGTGTGCTTCCTCCCTGTACTGTGCTGTATGTAATGTGTGCTCCCCATCCCTGTACTGTGCTGTATGTACTGTGTGCTTCCTCCCTATACTGTGCTGTATGTACTGTGTGCTTCCTCCCTGTACTGTGCTGTATGTAGTGTGTGCTCCC
Source organism: Pseudophryne corroboree (assembly GCF_028390025.1). NCBI lineage: Eukaryota > Metazoa > Chordata > Amphibia > Anura > Myobatrachidae > Pseudophryne > Pseudophryne corroboree. Next base: position 293,096,421 of record NC_086450.1, on the reverse strand, counting down.
TCCCTGTACTGTGCTGTATGTAGTGTACGCTCCCTCCCTGTACTGTGCTGTATGTATTGTGTGCTCCCTCCCTGTACTGCGCTGTATGTAGTCTGTGCTCTCTCCCTGTACTGTGCTGTATGTAGTGTGTGCTCCCTCCCTGTACTGTGCTGTATGTAGTGTGCGCTCCCTCCCTGTACTGTGCTGTATGTATTGTGTGCTCCCTCCCTGTACTGTGCTGTATGTAGTGTGTGCTCCCTCCCTGTACTGTGCTATATGTAGTGTGTGCTCCCTCCCTGTACTGTGCTGTATGTAGTGTGTGCTCCCTCCCTGTACTGTGCTGTATGTAGTGTGCGCTCCTCCCTGTACTGTGCTGTATGTAGTGTGTGCTCCCTCCCTGCACTGTGCTGTATGTAGTGTGTGCTCCTCCTCCCTGTACTGTGCTGTATGTATTGTGTGCTCCCTCCCTGTACTGTGCTGTATGTAGTGTGCGCTCCCTCCCTGTACTGTGCTGTATGTATTGTGTGCTCCCTCCCTGTACTGTGCTGTATGTAGTGTGTGCTCCCTCCCTGTACTGTGCTATATGTAGTGTGTGCTCCCTCCCTATACTGTGCTGTATGTACTGTGTGCTTCCTCCCTGTACTGTGCTGTATGTAGTGTGTGCTCCCTCCCTGTACTGTGCTGTATGTAGTGTGCGCTACCTCCCTGTACTGTGCTGTATGTATTGTGTGTTCCATCCCTGTACTGTGCTGTATGTAGTCTGTGCTCTCTCCCTGTATTGTGCTGTATGTAGTGTGTGCTCCCTCCCTGTACTGTGCTGTATGTAGTGTGCGCTCCCTCCCTGTACTGTGCTGTATGTATTGTGTGCTCCCTCCCTGTACTGTGCTGTATGTAGTGTGTGCTCCCTCCCTGTACTGTGCTATATGTAGTGTGTGCTCCCTCCCTATACTGTGCTGTATGTACTGTGTGCTTCCTCCCTGTACTGTGCTGTATGTAGTGTGTGCTCCCTCCCTGTACTGTGCTGTATGTAGTGTGCGCTCCCTCCCTGTACTGTGCTGTATGTATTGTGTGTTCCCTCCCTGTACTGTGCTGTATGTAGTCTGTGCTCTCTCCCTGTACTGTGCTGTATGTAGTGTGCGCTCCCTCCTTGTACTGTGCTGTATGTACTGTGTGCTCCCTCCCTGTACTGTGCTGTATGTAGTGTGTGCTCCATCCCTCTACTGTGCTGTATGTACTGTGTGCTCCCTCCCTGTACTGTGCTGTATGTAGTGTGTGCTCCCTCCCTGTACTGTGCTGTATGTCGTGTGTGCTTCCTCCCTGTACTGTGCTGTATGTAATGTGTGCTCCCCATCCCTGTACTGTGCTGTATGTACTGTGTGCTTCCTCCCTATACTGTGCTGTATGTACTGTGTGCGCTCCTCCCTGTACTGTGCTGTATGTAGTGTGTGCTCCCTCCCTGTACTGTGCTGTATGTAGTGTGCGCTCCCTCCGTGTACTGTGCTGTATGTATTGTGTGCTCCCTCCCTGTACTGCGCTGTATGTAGTCTGTGCTCTCTCCCTGTACTGTGCTGTATGTAGTGTGTGCTCCCTCCCTGTACTGTGCTGTATGTAGTGTGCGCTCCCTCCCTGTACTGTGCTGTATGTATTGTGTGCTCCCTCCCTGTACTGTGCTGTATGTAGTGTGTGCTCCCTCCCTGTACTGTGCTGTATGTAGTGTGTGCTCCCTCCCTGTACTGTGCTGTATGTAGTGTGTGCTCCCTCCCTGTACTGTGCTGTATGTAGTGTGCGCTCCTCCCTGTACTGTGCTGTATGTAGTGTGTGCTCCCTCCCTGCACTGTGCTGTATGTAGTGTGTGCTCCTCCTCCCTATACTGTGCTGTATGTACTGTGTGCTTCCTCCCTGTACTGTGCTGTATGTAGTGTGTGCTCCCTCCCTGTACTGTGCTGTATGTAGTGTGCGCTACCTCCCTGTACTGTGCTGTATGTATTGTGTGTTCCATCCCTGTACTGTGCTGTATGTAGTCTGTGCTCTCTCCCTGTACTGTGCTGTATGTAGTGTGTGCTCCCTCCCTGTACTGTGCTGTATGTAGTGTGCGCTCCCTCCCTGTACTGTGCTGTATGTATTGTGTGCTCCCTCCCTGTACTGTGCTGTATGTAGTGTGCGCTCCCTCCCTGTACTGTGCTGTATGTAGTGTACGCTCCCTCCCTGTACTGTGCTGTATGTATTGTGTGCTCCCTCCCTGTACTGTGCTGTATGTAGTGTGTGCTCCCTCCCTGTACTGTGCTATATGTAGTGTGTGCTCCCTCCCTATACTGTGCTGTATGTACTGTGTGCTTCCTCCCTGTACTGTGCTGTATGTAGTGTGTGCTCCCTCCCTGTACTGTGCTGTATGTAGTGTGCACTCCCTCCCTGTACTGTGCTGTATGTATTGTGTGTTCCCTCCCTGTACTGTGCTGTATGTAGTCTGTGCTCTCTCCCTGTACTGTGCTGTATGTAGTGTGTGCTCCCTCCCTGTACTGTGCTGTATGTAGTGTGCGCTCCCTCCCTGTACTGTGCTGTATGTATTGTGTGCTCCCTCCCTGTACTGTGCTGTATGTAGTGTGTGCTCCATCCCTGTACTGTGCTATATGTAGTGTGTGCTCCCTCCCTGTACTGTGCTGTATGTAGTGTGTGCTCCCTCCCTGTACTGTGCTGTATGTAGTGTGCGCTCCTCCCTGTACTGTGCTGTATGTAGTAGAGATGAGCGGGTTCGGTTTCTCTGAATCCGAACCCGCACGAACTTCATGTTTTTTTCACGGGTCCGAGCAGACTCGGATCTTCCCGCCTTGCTCGGTTAACCCGAGCGCGCCCGAACGTCATCATGACGCTGTCGGATTCTCGCGAGACTCGGATTCTATATAAGGAGCCGCGCGTCGCCGCCATTTTCACACGTGCATTGAGATTGATAGGGAGAGGACGTGGCTGGCGTCCTCTCCATTTAGATTAGGGTTGAGAGAGAGAGAGAGAGATTGACCTGAGGCTGTGATACTGTAGAAGAGAGTGCAGAGTTTAGTGACTGACGACCACAGTGACCACCAGACAGTGCAGTTGTTTGTTTTATTTAATATATCCGTTCTCTGCCTGAAAAAAACGATACACACAGTGACTCAGTCACATACCATATCTGTGTGCACTGCTCAGCCCAGTGTGCTGCATCAATGTATATATATATCTGACTGTGCTCAGCTCACACAGCTTATAATTGTGGGGGAGACTGGGGAGCACTGCAGTGCCAGTTATAGGTTTTAGCAGGAGCCAGGAGTACATAATATTATATTAAAATTAAACAGTGCACACTTTTGCTGCAGGAGTGCCACTGCCAGTGTGACTAGTGACCAGTGACCTGACCACCAGTATATATAATATTAGTAGTATACTATCTCTTTATCAACCAGTCTATATTAGCAGCAGACACAGTACAGTGCGGTAGTTCACGGCTGTGGCTACCTCTGTGTCGGCACTCGGCAGCCCGTCCATAATTGTATATACCACCTAACCGTGGTTTTTTTTTTCCTTTCTTTATAGTCATACTAGTTACGAGTATACTATCTCTTTATCAACCAGTCTATATTAGCAGCAGACACAGTACAGTGCGGTAGTTCACGGCTGTGGCTACCTCTGTGTCGGCACTCGGCAGCCCGTCCATAATTGTATATACCACCTAACCGTGGTTTTTTTTTCTTTCTTTATACATACATACTAGTTACGAGTATACTATCTCTTTATCAACCAGTCTATATTAGCAGCAGACACAGTACAGTGCGGTAGTTCACGGCTGTGGCTACCTCTGTGTCGGCACTCGGCAGCCCGTCCATAATTGTATATAGCACCTAACCGTGGTTTTTTTTTCTTTCTTTATACATACATACTAGTTACGAGTATACTATCTCTTTATCAACCAGTCTATATATTAGCAGCAGACACAGTATAGTGCGGTAGTTCACGGCTGTGGCTACCTCTGTGTCGGCACTCGGCAGCCCGTCCATAATTGTATATACCACCTAACCGTGGTTTTTTTTTCTTTCTTTATACATACATACTAGTTACGAGTATACTATCTCTTTATCAACCAGTCTATATTAGCAGCAGACACAGTACAGTGCGGTAGTTCACGGCTGTGGCTACCTCTGTGTCGGCACTCGGCAGCCCGTCCATAATTGTATATACCACCTAACCGTGGTTTTTTTTTCTTTCTTTATAGTCATACTAGTTACGAGTATACTATCTCTTTATCAACCAGTCTATATTAGCAGCAGACACAGTACAGTGCGGTAGTTCACGGCTGTGGCTACCTCTGTGTCGGCACTCGGCAGCCCGTCCATAATTGTATATACCACCTAACCGTGGTTTTTTTTTCTTTCTTTATACATACATACTAGTTACGAGTATACTATCTCTTTATCAACCAGTCTATATATTAGCAGCAGACACAGTACAGTGCGGTAGTTCACGGCTGTGGCTACCTCTGTGTCGGCACTCGGCAGCCCGTCCATAATTGTATATACCACCTAACCGTGGTTTTTTTTTCTTTCTTTATACATACATACTAGTTACGAGTATACTATCTCTTTATCAACCAGTCTATATATTAGCAGCAGACACAGTACAGTGCGGTAGTTCACGGCTGTGGCTACCTCTGTGTCGGCACTCGGCAGCCCGTCCATAATTGTATATACCACCTAACCGTGGTTTTTTTTTCTTTCTTTATACATACATACTAGTTACGAGTATACTATCTCTTTATCAACCAGTCTATATATTAGCAGCAGACACAGTACAGTGCGGTAGTTCACGGCTGTGGCTACCTCTGTGTCGGCACTCGGCAGCCCGTCCATAATTGTATATACCACCTAACCGTGGTTTTTTTTTCTTTCTTTATAGTCATACTAGTTACGAGTATACTATCTCTTTATCAACCAGTCTATATTAGCAGCAGACACAGTACAGTGCGGTAGTTCACGGCTGTGGCTACCTCTGTGTCGGCACTCGGCAGCCCGTCCATAATTGTATATACCACCTAACCGTGGTTTTTTTTTCTTTCTTTATACATACATACTAGTTACGAGTATACTATCTCTTTATCAACCAGTCTATATATTAGCAGCAGACACAGTACAGTGCGGTAGTTCACGGCTGTGGCTACCTCTGTGTCGGCACTCGGCAGCCCGTCCATAATTGTATATACCACCTAACCGTGGTTTTTTTTTCTTCTTTATACATACATACTACTACGACATCTCTTTATCAACCAGTCTATATTAGCAGCAGACACAGTACAGTACGGTAGTTCACGGCTGTGGCTACCTCTGTGTCTGCACTCGGCAGGCAGTCCGTCCATAATTGTATACCACCTAACCGTGGTTTTTTTTTCTTTCTTCTTTATACATACATAGTTACATAGACATCTCTTTATCAACCAGTCTATATTAGCAGCAGACACAGTACAGTACGGTAGTTAACGGCTGTGGCTACCTCTGTGTCTGCACTCGGCAGGCAGTCCGTCCATAATTGTATACCACCTAACCGTGGTTTTTTTTTCTTTCTTCTTTATACATACATAGTTACATAGACATCTCTTTATCAACCAGTCTATATTAGCAGCAGACACAGTACAGTACGGTAGTTCACGGCTGTGGCTACCTCTGTGTCTGCACTCGGCAGGCAGTCCGTCCATAATTGTATACCACCTAACCGTGCTTTTTTTTTCTTTCTTCTTTATACATACATAGTTACATAGACATCTCTTTATCAACCAGTCTATATTAGCAGCAGACACAGTACAGTACGGTAGTTCACGGCTGTGGCTACCTCTGTGTCTGCACTCGGCAGGCAGTCCATAATTGTATACTAGTATCCATCTCCATTGTTTACCTGAGGTGCCTTTTAGTTGTGCCTATTAAAATATGGAGAACAAAAATGTTGAGGTTCCAAAATTAGGGAAAGATCAAGATCCACTTCCACCTCGTGCTGAAGCTGCTGCCACTAGTCATGGCCGAGACGATGAAATGCCAGCAACGTCGTCTGCCAAGGCCGATGCCCAATGTCATAGTACAGAGCATGTCAAATCCAAAACACCAAATATCAGAAAAAAAAGGACTCCAAAACCTAAAATAAAATTGTCGGAGGAGAAGCGTAAACTTGCCAATATGCCATTTACGACACGGAGTGGCAAGGAACGGCTGAGGCCCTGGCCTATGTTCATGGCTAGTGGTTCAGCTTCACATGAGGATGGAAGCACTCAGCCTCTCGCTAGAAAAATGAAAAGACTCAAGCTGGCAAAAGCAGCACAGCAAAGAACTGTGCATTCTTCGAAATCCCAAATCCACAAGGAGAGTCCAATTGTGTCGGTTGCGATGCCTGACCTTCCCAACACTGGACGTGAAGAGCATGCGCCTTCCACCATTTGCACGCCCCCTGCAAGTGCTGGAAGGAGCACCCGCAGTCCAGTTCCTGATAGTCAGATTGAAGATGTCAGTGTTGAAGTACACCAGGATGAGGAGGATATGGGTGTTGCTGGCGCTGGGGAGGAAATTGACCAGGAGGATTCTGATGGTGAGGTGGTTTGTTTAAGTCAGGCACCCGGGGAGACACCTGTTGTCCGTGGGAGGAATATGGCCGTTGACATGCCAGGTGAAAATACCAAAAAAATCAGCTCTTCGGTGTGGAGGTATTTCACCAGAAATGCGGACAACAGGTGTCAAGCCGTGTGTTCCCTTTGTCAAGCTGTAATAAGTAGGGGTAAGGACGTTAACCACCTCGGAACATCCTCCCTTATACGTCACCTGCAGCGCATTCATAATAAGTCAGTGACAAGTTCAAAAACTTTGGGTGACAGCGGAAGCAGTCCACTGACCAGTAAATCCCTTCCTCTTGTAACCAAGCTCACGCAAACCACCCCACCAACTCCCTCAGTGTCAATTTCCTCCTTCCCCAGGAATGCCAATAGTCCTGCAGGCCATGTCACTGGCAATTCTGACGAGTCCTCTCCTGCCTGGGATTCCTCCGATGCATCCTTGCGTGTAACGCCTACTGCTGCTGGCGCTGCTGTTGTTGCCGCTGGGAGTCGATGGTCATCCCAGAGGGGAAGTCGTAAGCCCACTTGTACTACTTCCAGTAAGCAATTGACTGTTCAACAGTCCTTTGCGAGGAAGATGAAATATCACAGCAGTCATCCTACTGCAAAGCGGATAACTGAGGCCTTGGCATCCTGGGTGGTGAGAAACGTGGTTCCGGTATCCATCATTACTGCAGAGCCAACTAGAGACTTGTTGGAGGTACTGTGTCCCCGGTACCAAATACCATCTAGGTTCCATTTCTCTAGGCAGGCGATACCGAAAATGTACACAGACCTCAGAAAAAGAGTCACCAGTGTCCTAAAAAATGCAGCTGTACCCAATGTCCACTTAACCACGGACATGTGGACAAGTGGAGCAGGGCAGGGTCAGGACTATATGACTGTGACAGCCCACTGGGTAGATGTATGGACTCCCCGCCGCAAGAACAGCAGCGGCGGTACCAGTAGCAGCATCTCGCAAACGCCAACTCTTTCCTAGGCAGGCTACGCTTTGTATCACCGGTTTCCAGAATACGCACACAGCTGAAAACCTCTTACGGCAACTGAGGAAGATCATCGCGGAATGGCTTACCCCAATTGGACTCTCCTGTGGATTTGTGGCATCGGACAACGCCAGCAATATTGTGTGTGCATTAAATATGGGCAAATTCCAGCACGTCCCATGTTTTGCACATACCTTGAATTTGGTGGTGCAGAATTTTTTTAAAAAAGACAGGGGCGTGCAAGAGATGCTGTCGGTGGCCAGAAGAATTGCGGGACACTTTCGGCGTACAGGCACCACGTACAGAAGACTGGAGCACCACCAAAAACTACTGAACCTGCCCTGCCATCATCTGAAGCAAGAAGTGGTAACGAGGTGGAATTCAACCCTCTATATGCTTCAGAGGTTGGAGGAGCAGCAAAAGGCCATTCAAGCCTATACAATTGAGCACGATATAGTAGGTGGAATGCACCTGTCTCAAGCGCAGTGGAGAATGATTTCAACGTTGTGCAAGGTTCTGATGCCCTTTGAACTTGCCACACGTGAAGTCAGTTCAGACACTGCCAGCCTGAGTCAGGTCATTCCCCTCATCAGGCTTTTGCAGAAGAAGCTGGAGACATTGAAGGAGGAGCTAACACGGAGCGATTCCGCTAGGCATGTGGGACTTGTGGATGGAGCCCTTAATTCGCTTAACAAGGATTCACGGGCGGTCAATCTGTTGAAATCAGAGCACTACATTTTGGCCACCGTGCTCGATCCTAGATTTAAAGCCTACCTTGGATCTCTCTTTCCGGCAGACACAAGTCTGCTGGGGTTGAAAGACCTGCTGGTGACAAAATTGTCAAGTCAAGCGGAACGCGACCAGTCAACATCTCCTCCTTCACATTCTCCCGCAACTGGGGGTGCGAGGAAAAGGCTCAGAATTCCGAGCCCACCCGCTGGCGGTGATGCAGGGCAGTCTGGAGCGACTGCTGATGCTGACATCTGGTCCGGACTGAAGGACCTGACAACGATTACGGACATGTCGTCTACTGTCACTGCATATGATTCTCTCAACATTGATAGAATGGTGGAGGATTATATGAGTGACCGCATCCAAGTAGGCACGTCACACAGTCCGTACTTATACTGGCAGGAAAAAGAGGCAATTTGGAGGCCCTTGCACAAACTGGCTTTATTCTACCTAAGTTGCCCTCCCACAAGTGTGTACTCCGAAAGAGTGTTTAGTGCCGCCGCTCACCTTGTCAGCAATCGGCGTACGAGGTTACATCCAGAAAATGTGGAGAAGATGATGTTCATTAAAATGAATTATAATCAATTCCTCCGCGGAGACATTGACCAGCAGCAATTGCCTCCACAAAGTACACAGGGAGCTGAGATGGTGGATTCCAGTGGGGACGAATTGATAATCTGTGAGGAGGGGGATGTACACGGTGATATATCGGAGGGTGAAGATGAGGTGGACATCTTGCCTCTGTAGAGCCAGTTTGTGCAAGGAGAGATTAATTGCTTCTTTTTTGGGGGGGTCCAAACCAACCCGTCATATCAGTCACAGTCGTGTGGCAGACCCTGTCACTGAAATGATGGGTTGGTTAAAGTGTGCATGTCCTGTTTATACAACATAAGGGTGGGTGGGAGGGCCCAAGGACAATTCCATCTTGCACCTCTTTTTTCTTTTCTTTTTCTTTGCATCATGTGCTGATTGGGGAGGGTTTTTTGGAAGGGACATCCTGCGTGACACTGCAGTGCCACTCCTAAATGGGCCCGGTGTTTGTGTCGGCCACTAGGGTCGCTAATCTTACTCACACAGTCAGCTACCTCATTGCGCCTCTTTTTTTCTTTGCGTCATGTGCTGTTTGGGGAGGGTTTTTTGGAAGGGACATCCTGCGTGACACTGCAGTGCCACTCCTAGATGGGCCCGGTGTTTGTGTCGGCCACTAGGGTCGCTAATCTTACTCACACAGCTACCTCATTGCGCCTCTTTTTTTCTTTGCGTCATGTGCTGTTTGGGGAGGGTTTTTTGGAAGGGCCATCCTGCGTGACACTGCAGTGCCACTCCTAGATGGGCCCGGTGTTTGTGTCGGCCACTAGGGTCGCTTATCTTACTCACACAGCGACCTCGGTGCAAATTTTAGGACTAAAAATAATATTGTGAGGTGTGAGGTATTCAGAATAGACTGAAAATGAGTGGAAATTATGGTTTTTGAGGTTAATAATACTTTGGGATCAAAATGACCCCCAAATTCTATGATTTAAGCTGTTTTTTAGTGTTTTTTGAAAAAAACACCCGAATCCAAAACACACCCGAATCCGACAAAAAAAATTCGGTGAGGTTTTGCCAAAACGCGTTCGAACCCAAAACACGGCCGCGGAACCGAACCCAAAACCAAAACACAAAACCCGAAAAATTTCAGGCGCTCATCTCTAGTATGTAGTGTGTGCTCCCTCCCTGTACTGTGCTGTATGTAGTGTGTGCTCCTCCTCCCTGTACTGTGCTATATGTATTGTGTGCTCCCTCCCTGTACTGTGCTGTATGTATTGTGTGCTCCCTCCCTGTACTGTGCTGTATGTAGTGTGCGCTCCCTCCCTGTACTGTGCTGTATGTATTGTGTGCTCCCTCCCTGTACTGTGCTGTATGTAGTGTGTGCTCCCTCCCTGTATTGTGCTGTATGTAGTGTGCGCTCCCTCCCTGTACTGTGCTGTATGTATTGTGTGCTCCCTCCCTGTACTGTGCTGTATGTATTGTGTGCTCCCTCCCTGTACTGTGCTGTATGTAGTGTGTGCTCCCCCTCCCTGTACTGTGCTGTATGTAGTGTGTGCTCCCTCCCTGTACTGTGCTGTATGTATTGTGTGCTCCCTCCCTGTACTGTGCTGTATGTAGTCTGTGCTCTCTCCCTGTGCTGTGCTGTATGTAGTGTGTGCTCCCTCTCCCTGTACTGTGCTATATGTAGTGTGTGCTCCCTCCCTGTACTGTGCTGTATGTAGTGTGTGCTCCCTCCCTGTACTGTGCTGTATGTAGTGTGTGCTCCCTCCCTGTACTGTGCTGTATGTAGTGTGTGCTCCCCCTCCCTGTACTGTGCTGTATGTAGTGTGTGCTCCCTCCCTGTACTGTGCTGTATGTATTGTGTGCTCCCTCCCTGTACTGTGCTGTATGTAGTCTGTGCTCTCTCCCTGTACTGTGCTGTATGTAGTGTGTGCTCCCTCTCCCTGTACTGTGCTATATGTAGTGTGTGCTCCCTCCCTGTACTGTGCTCTATGTAGTGTGTGCTCCCTCCCTGTACTGTGCTGTATGTAGTGTGTGCTCCCTCCCTGTACTGTGCTGTATGTATTGTGTGCTCCCTCCCTGTACTGTGCTGTATGTATTGTGTGCTCCCTCCCTGTACTGTGCTGTATGTAGTGTGTGCTCCCTCCCTGTACTGTGCTGTATGTAGTGTGTGCTCCCTCCCTGTACTGTGCTGTATGTACTGTGTGCTCCCTCCCTGTACTGTGCTGTATGTAGTGTGTGCTCCCCCTCCCTGTACTGTGCTGTATGTAGTGTGTGTTCCCTCTCTGTACTGTGCTGTATGTAGTGTGTGCTCCCCCTCCCTGTACTGTACTGTATGTAGTGTGTGTTCCCTCCCTGTACTGTGCTGTATGTAGTGTGCGCTCCCTCCCTGTACTGTGCTGTATGTAGTGTGTGCTCCCTTCCTGTACTGTGCTGTATGTAGTGTGTGCTCCCCCTCCCTGTACTGTGCTATATGTAGTGTGTGCTCTCTCCCTGTACTGTGCTGTATGTAGTGTGTGCTCCCCCTCCCTGTACTGTGCTATATGTAGTGTGTGCTCCCTCCCTGTTCTATGCTGTATGTAGTAGAGATGAGCGGGTTCGGTTTCTCTGAATCCGAACCCGCACGAACTTCATGTTTTTTTTCACGGGTCCGAGCGACTCGGATCTTCCCGCCTTGCTCGGTTAACCCGAGCGCGCCCGAACGTCATCATGACGCTGTCGGATTCTCGCGAGGCTCGGATTCTATCGCGAGACTCGGATTCTATATAAGGAGCCGCGCGTCGCCGCCATTTTCACACGTGCATTGAGATTGATAGGGAGAGGACGTGGCTGGCGTCCTCTCCGTTTAGAATAGATTAGAGAGACACTTGATTTACTAATTTTGGGGAGCATTTGGAGTACTCAGTACAGTGCAGAGTTTTGCTGATAGTGACCACCAGTTTTATTTATAATCCGTTCTCTGCCTGAAAAAAGCGATACACAGCACACAGTGACTCAGTCACATACCATATCTGTGTGCACTGCTCAGGCTCAGGCCAGTGTGCTGCATCATCTATTATCTATATATAATATTATATATATCTGATTATCTGTCTGACTGCTCAGCTCACACAGCTTATAATTGTGGGGGAGACTGGGGAGCACTACTGCAGTGCCAGTTATAGGTTATAGCAGGAGCCAGGAGTACATAATATATTATATAGTGAGTGACCACCAGACACACAGTGCAGTTTATTTAATATATCCGTTCTCTGCCTGAAAAAAGCGATACACACAGTGACTCAGTCAGTCACATACCATATCTGTGTGCACTGCTCAGGCTCAGGCCAGTGTGCTGCATCATCTATATATATTATATATCTGTCTGACTGCTCAGCTCACACAGCTTATAATTGTGGGGGAGACTGGGGAGCACTACTGCAGTGCCAGTTATAGGTTATAGCAGGAGCCAGGAGTACATAATATTATATTAAAACAGTGCACACTTTTGCTGCAGGAGTGCCACTGCCAGTGTGACTAGTGACCAGTGACCTGACCACCAGTATATATAATATTAGTAGTATACTATCTCTTTATCAACCAGTCTATATTAGCAGCAGACACAGTACAGTGCGGTAGTTCACGGCTGTGGCTACCTCTGTGTCGGCACTCGGCAGCCCGTCCATAATTGTATATACCACCTAACCGTGGTTTTTTTTTCTTTCTTTATACATACATACTAGTTACGAGTATACTATCTCTTTATCAACCAGTCTATATTAGCAGCAGACACAGTACAGTGCGGTAGTTCACGGCTGTGGCTACCTCTGTGTCGGCACTCGGCAGCCCGTCCATAATTGTATATACCACCTAACCGTGGTTTTTTTTTCTTTCTTTATACATACATACTAGTTACGAGTATACTATCTCTTTATCAACCAGTCTATATATTAGCAGCAGACACAGTACAGTGCGGTAGTTCACGGCTGTGGCTACCTCTGTGTCGGCACTCGGCAGCCCGTCCATAATTGTATATACCACCTAACCGTGGTTTTTTTTTCTTTCTTTATACATACATACTAGTTACGAGTATACTATCTCTTTATCAACCAGTCTATATATTAGCAGCAGACACAGTACAGTGCGGTAGTTCACGGCTGTGGCTACCTCTGTGTCGGCACTCGGCAGCCCGTCCATAATTGTATATACCACCTAACCGTGGTTTTTTTTTCTTTCTTTATACATACATACTAGTTACGAGTATACTATCTCTTTATCAACCAGTCTATATATTAGCAGCAGACACAGTACAGTGCGGTAGTTCACGGCTGTGGCTACCTCTGTGTCGGCACTCGGCAGCCCGTCCATAATTGTATATACCACCTAACCGTGGTTTTTTTTTCTTTCTTTATACATACATACTAGTTACGAGTATACTATCTCTTTATCAACCAGTCTATATATTAGCAGCAGACACAGTACAGTGCGGTAGTTCACGGCTGTGGCTACCTCTGTGTCGGCACTCGGCAGCCCGTCCATAATTGTATATACCACCTAACCGTGGTTTTTTTTTCTTTCTTTATACATACATACTAGTTACGAGTATACTATCTCTTTATCAACCAGTCTATATATTAGCAGCAGACACAGTACAGTGCGGTAGTTCACGGCTGTGGCTACCTCTGTGTCGGCACTCGGCAGCCCGTCCATAATTGTATATACCACCTAACCGTGGTTTTTTTTTCTTTCTTTATACATACATACTAGTTACGAGTATACTATCTCTTTATCAACCAGTCTATATATTAGCAGCAGACACAGTACAGTGCGGTAGTTCACGGCTGTGGCTACCTCTGTGTCGGCACTCGGCAGCCCGTCCATAATTGTATATACCACCTAACCGTGGTTTTTTTTTCTTTCTTTATACATACATACTAGTTACGAGTATACTATCTCTTTATCAACCAGTCTATATATTAGCAGCAGACACAGTACAGTGCGGTAGTTCACGGCTGTGGCTACCTCTGTGTCGGCACTCGGCAGCCCGTCCATAATTGTATATACCACCTAACCGTGGTTTTTTTTTCTTTCTTTATACATACATACTAGTTACGAGTATACTATCTCTTTATCAACCAGTCTATATATTAGCAGCAGACACAGTACAGTGCGGTAGTTCACGGCTGTGGCTACCTCTGTGTCGGCACTCGGCAGCCCGTCCATAATTGTATATACCACCTAACCGTGGTTTTTTTTTCTTTCTTTATACATACATACTAGTTACGAGTATACTATCTCTTTATCAACCAGTCTATATATTAGCAGCAGACACAGTACAGTGCGGTAGTTCACGGCTGTGGCTACCTCTGTGTCGGCACTCGGCAGCCCGTCCATAATTGTATATACCACCTAACCGTGGTTTTTTTTTCTTTCTTTATACATACATACTAGTTACGAGTATACTATCTCTTTATCAACCAGTCTATATATTAGCAGCAGACACAGTACAGTGCGGTAGTTCACGGCTGTGGCTACCTCTGTGTCGGCACTCGGCAGCCCGTCCATAATTGTATATACCACCTAACCGTGGTTTTTTTTTCTTTCTTTATACATACATACTAGTTACGAGTATACTATCTCTTTATCAACCAGTCTATATATTAGCAGCAGACACAGTACAGTGCGGTAGTTCACGGCTGTGGCTACCTCTGTGTCGGCACTCGGCAGCCCGTCCATAATTGTATACTAGTATCCAATCCATCCATCTCCATTGTTTACCTGAGGTGCCTTTTAGTTGTGCCTATTAAAATATGGAGAACAAAAATGTTGAGGTTCCAAAATTAGGGAAAGATCAAGATCCACTTCCACCTCGTGCTGAAGCTGCTGCCACTAGTCATGGCCGAGACGATGAAATGCCAGCAACGTCGTCTGCCAAGGCCGATGCCCAATGGCATAGTACAGAGCATGTCAAAACCAAAACACCAAATATCAGTAAAAAAAGGACTCCAAAACCTAAAATAAAATTGTCGGAGGAGAAGCGTAAACTTGCCAATATGCCATTTACCACACGGAGTGGCAAGGAACGGCTGAGGCCCTGGCCTATGTTCATGGCTAGTGGTTCAGCTTCACATGAGGATGGAAGCACTCAGCCTCTCGCTAGAAAACTGAAAAGACTCAAGCTGGCAAAAGCACCGCAAAGAACTGTGCGTTCTTTGAAATCCCAAATCCACAAGGAGAGTCCAATTGTGTCGGTTGCGATGCCTGACCTTCCCAACACTGGACGTGAAGAGCATGCGCCTTCCACCATTTGCACGCCCCCTGCAAGTGCTGGAAGGAGCACCCGCAGTCCAGTTCCTGATAGTCAGATTGAAGATGTCAGTGTTGAAGTACACCAGGATGAGGAGGATATGGGTGTTGCTGGCGCTGGGGAGGAAATTGACCAGGAGGATTCTGATGGTGAGGTGGTTTGTTTAAGTCAGGCACCCGGGGAGACACCTGTTGTCCGTGGGAGGAATATGGCCGTTGACATGCCAGGTGAAAATACCAAAAAAATCAGCTCTTCGGTGTGGAGGTATTTCACCAGAAATGCGGACAACAGGTGTCAAGCCGTGTGTTCCCTTTGTCAAGCTGTAATAAGTAGGGGTAAGGACGTTAACCACCTCGGAACATCCTCCCTTATACGTCACCTGCAGCGCATTCATAATAAGTCAGTGACAAGTTCAAAAACTTTGGGTGACAGCGGAAGCAGTCCACTGACCAGTAAATCCCTTCCTCTTGTAACCAAGCTCACGCAAACCACCCCACCAACTCCCTCAGTGTCAATTTCCTCCTTCCCCAGGAATGCCAATAGTCCTGCAGGCCATGTCACTGGCAATTCTGACGAGTCCTCTCCTGCCTGGGATTCCTCCGATGCATCCTTGCGTGTAACGCCTACTGCTGCTGGCGCTGCTGTTGTTGCCGCTGGGAGTCGATGGTCATCCCAGAGGGGAAGTCGTAAGCCCACTTGTACTACTTCCAGTAAGCAATTGACTGTTCAACAGTCCTTTGCGAGGAAGATGAAATATCACAGCAGTCATCCTACTGCAAAGCGGATAACTGAGTCCTTGACAACTATGTTGGTGTTAGACGTGCGTCCGGTATCCGCCGTTAGTTCACAGGTAACTAGACAATTTATTGAGGCAGTGTGCCCCCGTTACCAAATACCATCTAGGTTCCACTTCTGTAGGCAGGCGATACCGAGAATGTACACGGACGTCAGAAAAAGACTCACCAGTGTCCTAAAAAATGCAGTTGTACCCAATGTCCACTTAACCACGGACATGTGGACAAGTGGAGCAGGGCAGGGTCAGGACTATATGACTGTGACAGCCCACTGGGTAGATGTATGGACTCCCGCCGCAAGAACAGCAGCGGCGGCACCAGTAGCAGCATCTCGCAAACGCCAACTCTTTCCTAGGCAGGCTACGCTTTGTATCACCGCTTTCCAGAATACGCACACAGCTGAAAACCTCTTACGGCAACTGAGGAAGATCATCGCGGAATGGCTTACCCCAATTGGACTCTCCTGTGGATTTGTGGCATCGGACAACGCCAGCAATATTGTGTGTGCATTAAATATGGGCAAATTCCAGCACGTCCCATGTTTTGCACATACCTTGAATTTGGTGGTGCAGAATTTTTTAAAAAACGACAGGGGCGTGCAAGAGATGCTGTCGGTGGCCAGAAAAATTGCGGGACACTTTCGGCGTACAGGCACCACGTACAGAAGACTGGAGCACCACCAAAAACTACTGAACCTGCCCTGCCATCATCTGAAGCAAGAAGTGGTAACGAGGTGGAATTCAACCCTCTATATGCTTCAGAGGTTGGAGGAGCAGCAAAAGGCCATTCAAGCCTATACAATTGAGCACGATATAGTAGGTGGAATGCACCTGTCTCAAGTGCAGTGGAGAATGATTTCAACGTTGTGCAAGGTTCTGATGCCCTTTGAACTTGCCACACGTGAAGTCAGTTCAGACACTGCCAGCCTGAGTCAGGTCATTCCCCTCATCAGGCTTTTGCAGAAGAAGCTGGAGGCATTGAAGAAGGAGCTAAAAGGGAGCGATTCCGCTAGGCATGTGGGACTTGTGGATGCAGCCCTTAATTCGCTTAACAAGGATTCACGGGTGGTCAATCTGTTGAAATCAGAGCACTACATTTTGGCCACCGTGCTCGATCCTAGATTTAAAGCCTACCTTGGATCTCTCTTTCCGGCAGACACAGGTCTGCTGGGGTTGAAAGACCTGCTGGTGACAAAATTGTCAAGTCAAGCGGAACGCGACCTGTCAACATCTCCTCCTTCACATTCTCCCGCAACTGGGGGTGCGAGGAAAAGGCTCAGAATTCCGAGCCCACCCGCTGGCGGTGATGCAGGGCAGTCTGGAGCGACTGCTGATGCTGACATCTGGTCCGGACTGAAGGACCTGACAACGATTACGGACATGTCGTCTACTGTCACTGCATATGATTCTCTCAACATTGATAGAATGGTGGAGGATTATATGAGTGACCGCATCCAAGTAGGCACGTCACACAGTCCGTACTTATACTGGCAGGAAAAAGAGGCAATTTGGAGGCCCTTGCACAAACTGGCTTTATTCTACCTAAGTTGCCCTCCCACAAGTGTGTACTCCGAAAGAGTGTTTAGTGCCGCCGCTCACCTTGTCAGCAATCGGCGTACGAGGTTACATCCAGAAAATGTGGAGAAGATGATGTTCATTAAAATGAATTATAATCAATTCCTCCGCGGAGACATTGACCAGCAGCAATTGCCTCCACAAAGTACACAGGGAGCTGAGATGGTGGATTCCAGTGGGGACGAATTGATAATCTGTGAGGAGGGGGATGTACACGGTGATATATCGGAGGGTGAAGATGAGGTGGACATCTTGCCTCTGTAGAGCCAGTTTGTGCAAGGAGAGATTAATTGCTTCTTTTTTGGGGGGGGTCCAAACCAACCCGTCATATCAGTCACAGTCGTGTGGCAGACCCTGTCACTGAAATGATGGGTTGGTTAAAGTGTGCATGTCCTGTTTTGTTTATACAACATAAGGGTGGGTGGGAGGGCCCAAGGACAATTCCATCTTGCACCTCTTTTTTCTTTTCTTTTTCTTTGCATCATGTGCTGATTGGGGAGGGTTTTTTGGAAGGGACATCCTGCGTGACACTGCAGTGCCACTCCTAGATGGGCCCGGTGTTTGTGTCGGCCACTAGGGTCGCTAATCTTACTCACACAGTCAGCTACCTCATTGCGCCTCTTTTTTTCTTTGCGTCATGTGCTGTTTGGGGAGGGTTTTTTGGAAGGGACATCCTGCGTGACACTGCAGTGCCACTCCTAGATGGGCCCGGTGTTTGTGTCGGCCACTAGGGTCGCTAATCTTACTCACACAGCTACCTCATTGCGCCTCTTTTTTTCTTTGCGTCATGTGCTGTTTGGGGAGGGTTTTTTGGAAGGGACATCCTGCGTGACACTGCAGTGCCACTCCTAGATGGGCCCGGTGTTTGTGTCGGCCACTAGGGTCGCTTATCTTACTCACACAGCGACCTCGGTGCAAATTTTAGGACTAAAAATAATATTGTGAGGTGTGAGGTATTCAGAATAGACTGAAAATGAGTGTAAATTATGGTTTTTGAGGTTAATAATACTTTGGGATCAAAATGACCCCCAAATTCTATGATTTAAGCTGTTTTTTAGTGTTTTTTGAAAAAAACACCCGAATCCAAAACACACCCGAATCCGACAAAAAAAATTCGGTGAGGTTTTGCCAAAACGCATTCGAACCCAAAACACGGCCGCGGAACCGAACCCAAAACCAAAACACAAAACCCGAAAAATTTCAGGCGCTCATCTCTAGTATGTAGTGTGTGCTCCCTCCCTGTACTGTGCTGTATGTAGTGTGCGCTCCCTCCCTGTACTGTGCTGTATGTAGTATGCACTCCCTACCTGTACTGTGCTGTATGTAGTGTGCGCTCCCTCCCTGTACTCTGCTGTATGTAGTGTATGCTCCCCCTCCCTATACTGTGCTGTACGTAATGTGT
This sequence comes from Pseudophryne corroboree, assembly GCF_028390025.1. Taxonomy (NCBI): domain Eukaryota; kingdom Metazoa; phylum Chordata; class Amphibia; order Anura; family Myobatrachidae; genus Pseudophryne; species Pseudophryne corroboree. Next base: position 293,077,527 of record NC_086450.1, on the reverse strand, counting down.
GCTCCCCCTCCCTGTACTGTTCTGTATGTAGTGTGTGCTCCCTCCCTGTACTGTGCTGTATGTAGTGCGTGCTCCCCCTCCCTGTACTTGAAACATATAAGGTTAAAAAAAGGGGGTTTGTAGAATAAAATTCAATAAAATCAGAAGTAGATTAAAGGCATTACAGCGCTGTCAGTAGACACTGAAAGTGGACATATCAGTCCTTGTATATTCAGACGTACAGATGTACATCAGGGAAGGCATTGTAGCAGCATATGGTAAACATTAGCATAACGTAATGCAAAGCAGGCCCCCAACTGTGTCTATCTTAGAATCAGGAATCAGGACCTCTGAAGAGTGACCCCGCCCTCTTGACAGGACCCTCCCCCTCAACAGACTCCTCCACCATTAGGGCTGCTTCCATAAATTTCCCGGGCTAGTGTTCAATCCCAATCTGCCCGTGCCCATGGGGTTATACAAGCTGGCCGCTGCAGCTGCCACCTAGAGGCCAGGAAATCTTTGTCCTCTGATTGATATCCTGGCCACTTCACTCCCCTGCAATGGCAGCGACATGCCTCCATGTGGAGAAACAGGGGCCGTTGATGCATCCTCCTCCCCCCGAAACAGCACCAGACTGTCAATCACTGACAGTCTGATGCTGACTTTCATCTGACGTTGCAGGACCCATTCGCTCATGCACAGAACAGGTACTGCAGATGCACAAAGTACCAATAACATAGACCAACAACAACAAAAAAATTCTCAAGCAAACTTTTAATCAATATTGAGTATTTTGGGGTTGCAAAATCAGAATATGTGCTTTGCCAAATTGGCTTTTGTTACATACAGTGTACCCCCAAAATAAGTGCTTTACTGTAATATTGCCTTTATCTGGTTACACATATACCCGATTTTGGGGGTAATTCCGAGTTGATCGCAGCAGCAAGTTTGTTAGCAATTGGGCAAAACCATGGCCCTCATTCCGAGTTGATCGCTCGCAAGGCGAATTTAGCAGAGTTGCTCACGCTAAGCCTACGCCTACTGGGAGTGTATCTTAGCTTCTTAAAATTGCGACCGATGTATTCGCAATATTGCGATTACAAACTACTTAGCAGTTTCAGAGTAGCTTCAGACTTACTCGGCATCTGCGATCAGTTCAGTGCTTGTCGTTCCTGGTTTGACGTCATAAACACACCCAGCGTTCGCCCAGACACTCCCCCGTTTCTCCGGCCACTCCTGCGTTTTTTCCGGAAACGGTAGCGTTTTTATCCACACGCCCCTAAAACGCCGTGTTTCCGCCCAGTAACACCCATTTCCTGTCAATTCAATCACACTACGATCGCCGGAGTGAAGAAATAGCCGTGAGTAAAAATACTATCTTCATTGTAAAATTACTTGTCGCAGTCGCAGTGCGAATATTGCGCATGCGTACTAAGCGGAATTTCACTGCGATGCGATGAAAATTACCGAGCGAACGACTCGGAATGAGGGCCCATGTGCACTGCAGGGGGTGACAGATATAACATGTGCAGAATGAGTTAGATTTGGGTGTGGTGTGTTCAATCTGCAATCTAAATTGCAGTGTAAAAATAAAGCAGCCAGTATTTACCCTGCACAGAAACAAAAAATAACCCACCCAAATCTCTCTCTCTCTGCACATGTTATATCTGCCTCCCCTGCAGTGCACATGGTTTTGCCCAACTGCTAACAAAATTCCTGCTGCGATCAACTCAGAATTACCCCCATTGGTCTGTCTTTTTATTCGTTAGCATTATTTGTGTTATTTTTTTTCACTGTGTAAAATATATTCTTTTTAATTGCAGTAGCGGACTGGGCAGATGGGCAGAGTGCCATCTGCCCCCTGGGCCACTACAATTTCAATATTTCAGGGCCGTCTAGCTGTCATATGTTCTTGCTCCGGGCTGTAATCCAAGCAGCAAGGGCTAACCAAAAACAACTACTCCTATAGCATGCTACAGAAATATGGCCACCTGCAACCAATGGGGAGCCAAGGTTGCCATTCACAGTAGAGTGGAAAAGGTGAGGGGCTTAATGGAGCAGTGTGAGAAGACGAGGAGCTGAAAAAAGAGGAAGTACCACTAGCAGAGCATTTATTGTGCCCAGGGAGGAGAGAGACAGAGAGGGCAGAGGTCATGAGAGCCTGCTTCATGCCTTCTCCACCCTTTCAGAAGCCAGGTAAGTGCCTTGGGGGAGGGGAGAGGGGACTTATATACCGTGTATATATATATATATATATATATATATCTCAATCATACAAGTTACATTTATCACTGTGGCATAAACTTTGTAGGGGTGGGTGTTGTGTTCTTTATGATACATGTGTGGGGACTAAGTGCTTATGTTTATTTATACAGTATATATATATATATATATATATATATGATACAACAGTATTACATTTTTTCTTTGTAGCAGCCGCAACCTGATCACAGCATCCACCCACCTCCCCAAGAGAGCAGCTCTACCCTTCAGAACCCTTCAGAACCCAGAGCACCACAGCCCAGCAGAACCTGGACCTGCACAATATGAAACTCAGCAAGCTGTGGGTAGGAAGGGACATTGGAGGTATATCTGGCAGAGGAACATGACAAGTGGCAGAAGAAGGTGATGAGGGCGTTGAGGTAGTTATTGAGGGCTAAGGAAGGGAGTGAGGGGTAAGAATGGTGATGAGGAGCAGAGGAATGTGCTGATGGTCTGAGGAAGGTGACAAAGGTAATAAGGGCTGAGGAAGGTAATGAGGACAGGACGGTGCTGAGGCGCAGATGTGTGTTAAGCAGTGGCATGCAGTGAGGTCAGTGGCTGGCGAGGCATACTCGTTAAAGCCACCGCTATGGCTGCAGCCAGAGGCGAGTTTAGACCTCGTGGGGCCCTAAGCAACACATCGATTTGGGGCCCCCTTCCTCATACAATCCTTAGCACTATATCCTGTCATCACCACCCCTGGCTGTGCCTGCTGTGCTTGTGTCTCCTTCTACCTGCACTACAGCAGTAGGGGGCAGATTCTGGAGCCTCCTTTTGGGCAGCATGGGGACAGACTATGCTCACCTACATTCTCCGCCAGCAGCAGCAGGTCTCCCAACATCTCCGCTGCTGCTGGGAGAGCTGCTGCTTGTGGTGTAGGCTGGAGACAAGCAGAATCATCCCTGGCCAGCAGTACCAGTTTAGGAATGGGCTCTACCTGGCGCAGTTTAGGAACAGGCTGCGGGCAGGGAGAGTTAGGGGGGGTTGGAGATTAGGGTAATAACCTAACAGTTGTCGGGATCCTGCACATCGGGATGACGCTGTCTGTATTCTGACCATCGTCATATCAAGCGCTAGGATTCTGATACCATCCCTCACAGTGGTCGAAGTGGAATTTTAAAGTGGGGAAATGGAAAAGTGAAGATTGCACTTATGTGCGCACTCCGGAAAAGGGGGCGTTGCCACTGAAAAGGGGCGTGTCCTTCAGTGTGGTTTTCCACAACATATACCCCTTATACACATTTTGCACCACAATAGTAGGACCCCTTATACTATCCAGTACTGGTGCCCCTTTCACATTATACCACACAATATGTGCCAAAATTCACATTATAGCACAGAGAATGAGCCAAAATTCACATTATAGCACACAGAATGAGCCGAAATTCACATTATAGCACACGGTATGAGCCGAAATTCACATTATAGCACATAGAATGAGCCAAAATTCACATTCTAACACACGGTATGAGCCGAAATTCACATTATAGCACATGGTATGAGCCGAAATTCACATTATAGCACATAGAATGAGCCAAAATTCACATTCTAACACACGGTATGAGCCAAAATTCACATTATAGCACACAGTATGAGCCGAAATTCACATTATAGCACACAGAATGAGCCAAAAATCACATTATAGCACACAGAATGAGCCGAAATTCACATTATAGTACACAAAATGAGCCAAAATTCACATTATGCCACATGTAATGAGACAAAATTCAGGGAGAGTGACAACATGGACATAGCAACAGCGAGAGTGACAGAGGGACAGGGAAAGGGACAGCAAGGACATAGGGACAGGGAGAGTGACAGGAAAGTGACAGCAGGGATATAGGGACAGGGAGAGTGACAGAGAGAGCTACAGGGAAAATGACAGCAGGGACATAGGGACAGTGAGAGTGAAAGAGAGAGGGACAGCAAGGGCATACAGTAGGGACTAGGGAGAGAGAAAGGCAGCAGGGTAAGATTACCTCTTTAGCAGCGGTGGTGCTGAGGATGCTGTGGTCTGCGGTGCGAAGGATGAGGAGGCTGTGGTCGGCATGGTGCGGAGGAGGCGGAGGTGCAGAGAAGGACTGAGGGTGGCGACGGAGTGGCTGAGGGCGGCAGGGCGCGGATGAGAATAGTGGCGATGTAGTGAGGAGGAGGCAGAGGGCGGCGGTGGTGCAAGGAGGAGGAGGCTGTGGTCGGCAGCACTGCGGCACCTATGAACAAGGCGCTACTATTTCAAATCTGCTGCGGATCGGCAGCCAATCAGGAGTGGCCGCGTGGCAGTTTGAAATGTGTGTGCTAAATGTGTGTGCTATAATCTGCCGCAGACCGGCAGCCAATCAGGAGTGGCCACGCAGCAGACAGTGTATGCTACACTGATCCTTATGAGGAGTGAGCTATAGCTTACCGTGTCCCTCCATGCCCCCACAATGTCTCAGTGCAGCCAGGCCCCTACAGTGTCCCTCCATGTCACCACACTTACTTGTCTTCCGCTGCAGCTCCTCTGCTGTCCCGTTACATTGGGTGCGGGCGGTGTGGCGCTCAGTGACATTATGCGCCGCAATAAACAATAAAAACTTTATTGCACCAGCCACTGCCGCTGCCTGTGCAATAAGTACAGCAGCTCTCTGAACGGACCCGCAGCTGCCATGCTGATTATATTGCAGTCTAGGCAGCAGTCTCAGCTAGGTTTGCCCACTGCCGGGGCCCCCTAGCACCTTGGGGCCCGTCACATTTGTACCCTTAGTCCCTCCCTGTCGCCTGGCCTGGATGGGAGAGGGGACTTCACCAGATCCCTACCGGCAGCTGTCAGTTGACTTTGATGACAGCCTGCTGGCAAGGAAGTATGCACACATGCACCAGCTAGCCGCTTTGGCCCCATAGTGGTGGTAAATCCACTAATAGCTGCCGCTCCAGCCACTAATTCCCATTCGACTGCCGCTGCCAATGCACATGAAGTCAGGAGAGCAAAGACCGCCAGGGTCTCACCAGAAGTGCAGAGCCGGAGGAATGGAAGAGGGACTCAGAGGTGTAGCGTGTATCCACGGCGACTGGAGCATATGCGTGCTATACCCCCCTCAATGTGCATGTGCCGTTAAATTAAAGGGGTGTCTCCCCATGGCTGCCTTCCCCCTGTATCGCCCCAAGACTGCCTTCCCCCTGTATCGCTCCAAGACTGCATTCCCCCTGTATCGCCTCAAGACTGCATTCCCCCTGTATCGCCCCAAGGCTGCCTCCCCCCTATATCTCCATTAGACTGCCTCCCCCTGTATCGCCCCAAGACTGCCTCCCCCTATGTATCCCCATGTGGCTGCCTCCCCCATTTATGTCCCCAAGGCTGCCTCCCCCCTGTGTATTCCCAAGGTTGCCCCCCTCCCCACTGTGTGTCCGTATGGCTGCCACCCCTAAGTCCCCGCATGGCTGCCTCTTTCCCCTGTCTCCCCATGGCTTATTCCCCCACCCCATGTCTGGTGTCTGGCCCTCCTTGCACATCTGGGATCACTGCTGGGGTTCCCGGGGAAAGCATTAATTAATGCCTCCCCTCCCACAGTGCGGCCGCCAAACTACTGCTATTGCTACTGGCCGGCGGGACTGCGGCGCCCTTGCCAGAGAGAGGAGTCTGGAGCATGAGCTCCACTGACGCCTCAAGTCGGGAGTAAGGAGGCAGGCTGGTGAACAGACAGCAAAAGTAGGCTGGACCCCAGGGTGGGCTCAGGATCTGGTGCCCAATCATATTTGCATCAGCGACAGGGGGTGTTTTCATATGTGCTGAAAGCACACCCCTGTCACTGAGGCACTCATGCTAGTGCTGCTTATACTTCTTTTTTTAATGGGCTTTTACAGCCCTCTCCTTGGCCCCGTCCCCTGCCCGCCCCCCGCTTCCGTCCCTTTGTCATTAGCAGCAGGAGGCACCGCTATCGGTGCCTCTAACACAAATTTAAACCTATTTTATCATGTAAAAATGATTACAATAGTATAAAGCATATACTTATGAGACAGAATATGTGTCATAAGTATCTTCTTTATATTAGTATAATCATTATTGACAGGGGAGAATGACAGGGGAGGCACTGCCTCCCCTACCTTCCCTGACTGCATGTCCCTGGTGGGATGCCAGCCGAACTCTGACATACGGAAAGTCTGAAATCGGGACCTAATAAAGGGATGCGGCCTAGCAGCACTCCCTGTTTTTGACACTCTGTTTTTATATTTTCCATTTGTAGATTCATCTTTGTTTAGTTTTATTTAATTTGGTCAGATCTAGGGTATGCTGTATTTTTAACAGGGTGTATGGGGAATTTATATTTGGGATATCATTTGAACCAAAAGAGGATCAGATCTAGGATCTATTTTTTAACGAGGGAGGTGGTGGTGTGTCAGTTCTGGAATCTGATTTTTAGTCAAAGGGTGGGTTTTAAATAAATAAAAGTAAACTTGTGATACTTGTTACTATATACATTTATTTGATTGTTACATTGCATTCACAGATTGAAAAGCGGAGTTACTTGCTGGAAGTTGCCAGCCAGCCCCTGCTTATTGGTATTTATTTTTTGGTATTTTTGTGTTTTTTTTCTGAGATAAATATCTGTTCTTAATAGAGATGAACGGGTTCGGTTCACCGAGAACAGAACCCCCCAAACTTCACGTGGTTTACACGGGTCCGAGGCAGCCTAGGTTCTTCCGCCTTACTCGCAAAACCCGAACGGGGGAAAACTTCATCATCCCGCTGTCGGATTCTCACGAGATTCGGATTCCATATAAAGAGCCGCGCGTCGCCGCCATTTTCACTCGTGCATTGTAGATTGAGCAGAGAGGACGTGGCTACGTTCTCTGCCTGAAAAGCCCATTATCAGCTAATATCAGCTCAATATCTGTGCTCAGTATCAGTGCTGCATTGTGGTGACCAGTATACTGCAGTACAATAGTCCATTGCTGTATCTTGCTGCTCCGTGTCAGTTCTAGTATCCTCAACAGTGCTCAATATCTGTGCTCAGTATCAGTGCTGCATTGTGGTGACCAGTATATAATACTGCGATACAATAGTCCATTGCTGTATCTTGCTGCTCCGTGTCAGTTCTAGTATCCTCAAGGGTGGTCTTCTGTATGCCGATTGACGGGATCCCGGCGCACAGTATACCGGCGCCGGGATCCCGACAGCCGGCATACCGACACTTATTCTCCCTCGTGGGGGTCCACGACCCCCCTGGAGGGAGAATAAAATAGTGTGGCGCATGTAGTGCGCCACCGTGCCCGTAGCGTGGCGAGCGCAGCGAGCCCGCAAGGGGCTCATTTGCGCTCGCCACACTGTCGGTAAGCCGGCGGTCGGGCTCCCGGCGCCGGTATGCTGGTCGCCGGGAGCCCGACCGCCGGCATATCGTAGTGAACCCATCCTCAACAGTGCTCAGTATCTGTGCTCAGTATCAGGGCTGCATTGTGGTGACCAATATATAATACTGCAGTACAATAGTCCAGTGCTGTTCTCGCTGCCCAGTGTCAGTTCTAGTATCCTCATCAGTGCTCAGTATCACTACTCATTGTCTGAGTAGTGGCTAAAAGTCCAGTGTCTTGTGCTGCATCTTGCTGCTGTAGGGTGCTGTGGTAGTGTCCTCTCACTGTGCATAGGTCATCATCATTCCAGTCACAGTGGTATCTGGTATCTTTCTAGTGGTATCCAATTCCAGACATTACTGCCGTCTAATTCCAGATATATTACTGGCATATAATTCCACACATTAAAAAATGGAGAACAAAAACGTGGAGGGTAAATTAGGGAAAGATCAAGATCCACTTCCACATAGTGCTGAAGCTGCTGCCACTAGTCATGGCAGAGACGATGAAATGCCATCAACGTCGTCTACCAAGGCCAATTCCCAATGTCATAGTAGAGAGCATGTAAAATCCAAAAATAAAAGTTCAGTAAAATGACCCAAAAATCTAAATTAAAAGCGTCTGAGGAGAAGCGTAAACTTGCCAATATGCCATTTACGACACGGAATGGCAAGGAACGGCTGAGGCCCTGGCCTATGTTCATGGCTAGTGGTTCAGCTTCACATGAGGATGGAAGCACTCATCCTCCCGCTAGAAAAATGAAAAGAGTTAAGATGGCAAAAGCACAGCAAAGAACTGTGCGTTCTTCTAAATCACAAATCCCCAAAGAGAGTCCAATTGTGTCGGTTGCGTTGCCTGACCTATCCAAAAATGGACGGGAAGAGGTGGCTCCTTCCACCATTAGCATGTCCCCTGCAAGTGCTGGAAGGAGCACCCACAGTCCAGTTCCTGATAGTCAAATTGAAGATGTCACTGTTGAAGTACACCAGGATGAGGATATGGGTGTTGCTGGCGCTGAGGAGGAAATTGACAAGGAGGATTCTGATGGTGAGTTGGTTTGTTAAAGTCAGGCACCCGGGGAGACACCTGTTGTCCATGGGATGAATAAGGCCATTGACATGCCTGGTCAAAATACCAAAAAAATCACCTCTTCGGTGTGGAATTATTTCAACAGAAATGCGGACAACTGGTGTCAAGCCGTGTGTTGCCTTTGTCAAGCTGTAATAAGTAGGGGTAAGGACGTTAACCACCTAGGAACATCCTCCCTTATACTTCACCTGGAGCGCATTCATCAGAAGTTATTGACAAGTTCAAAAACTTTGGGTGACAGCGGAAGCAGTCCACTGACAACTAAATCCCTTCTTCCTCTTGTACCCAAACTCCTGCAAACTACCCCACCAACTGCCTCAATGTCAATTTCCTCCTTAGACAGGAACGCCAATAGTCCTGCAGGCCATGTCACTGGCAATTCTGACGAGTCCTCTCCTAACTGGGATTCCTCCAATGGATCCTTGAGTGTAACGCCTACTGCTGCTGGCACTGCTGTTGTTGCTGCGATCGTCATCCCAGAGGGGAAGTCGGAAGACCACTTGTACTACTTCCAGTAAGCAATTGACTGTCCAACAGTCCTTTGCTAGGAAGATGAAATATCACAGCAGTCATCCTGTTGCAAAGCGGATAACTGAGGCCTTGACAACTGTGTTGGTGTTAGACGTGCACCGGTATCTGCCGTTAGTTCAGAGGGACTTAGAGAATTGCTTGAGGTAGTGTGTCCCCGGTACCAAATACCATCTAGGTTCCACTTCTCTAGGCAGGCGATACCGAGAATGTACACAGACGTCAGAAAAAGAGTCACCAGTGTCCTAAAAAATGCAGTTGTACCCACTGTCCACTTAACCACGGACATGTGGACAAGTGGAGCAGAGCAGACTAAGGACTATATGACTGTGACAGCCCACTGGGTAGATGTATTGCCTCCTGCAGCAACAACAGCAGCGGCGGCACCAGTTGCAGCATCTCGCAAACACCAACTCGTTCCTAGGCAGGCTACCCTTTATATCACCACTTTCCATAACAGGCACACAGCTGACAACCTCTTACGGAAACTGAGGAACATCATCGCAGATTGGCTTACCCCAATTGGACTCTCCTGGGGATGTGGGCAAATTCCAGCACGTCCCATGTTTTGCACATACAATGAATTTGGTGGTGCAGAATTTTTTTTTAAAATGACAGCGGCGTGCAAGAGATGCTGTTGGTGGCCTGAAGAATTGCGGGCCACTTTTGGCATTCAACCACCGCGTGCTGAAGACTGGAACACCAGCAAACACTCCTGAACATGCCCTGCCATCAGCTGAAGCAAGAGGTGGTAACGAGGTGGAATTCAACCCTCTATATGCTTCAGAGGATGGAGGAGCAGCAAAAGGCCATTCAAGCCTATACATCTGCCTACGATATAGGCAAAGGAGGGGGAATGCACCTGACTCAAGCGCAGTGGAGAATGATTTCAACGTTGTGCAAGGTTCTCCAACACTTTGGACTTGCCACACGTGAAGTCAGTTCAGACACTGCCAGCCTGAGTCAGGTCATTCCCCTCATCAGGCTTTTGCAGAAGCAGCTGGAGAGATTGAAGGAGGAGCTAAAATGGAGCGATTCTGCTAGGCATGTGGGACTTGTGGATGGAGCCCTTCATTCGCTTAACCATTATTCACGAGTGGTCAATCTGTTGAAATTAGAGCCCTACATTTTGGCCACCGTGCTCGATCCTAGGTTTAAAGCCTACGTTGTATCTCTCTTTCCGGCAGATGTTCAAAGACCTGCTGGTGAGACAATTGTCAAGTAAAGCGGAACGTGACCTGCCAACAGCTCCTCCTTCATTTTCTCCTGCCACTGGAGCTGCCAGGAAAATGATAAAATTTCCCAAACCACCCACTGGCGGTGATGCAGGGCAGTCAGGAGCGATAGCTGACATCTGGTCCAGACTGAAGGACCTGCCAACGATTACTGACATGTCATCTACTGTCACTGCATATGATTCTGTCACCATTGAAAGAATGGTGGAGGATTATATGAGTGACAGCATCCAAGTAGGCATGTCAGACAGCCTGTACGTATACTGGCAGGAAAAAGAGGCAATTTGGAGGCCCTTGCACAATCTGACTTTATTTTACCTAAGTTGCCCCCCCCCCCCTCCAGTGTGTACTCCGAAAGAGTGTTTAGTGCAGCCGGTAACCTTGTCAGTGATTGGCATAGGAGGTTACTTCCAGAAAATGTGGAGAAGATGATGTTCATCAAAATGAATTATAATCAATTCCTCCATGGAGACATTTACCAGCAATTGCCTCCAGAAAGTACACAGGGACCTGTGATGGTGGATTCCAGTGGGGACGAATTAATACTATGTGAGGAGGGGGATGTATGCAGTAAAAGGGGTGAGGAATCGGACGATGAGGAGGAGGTGGACATCTTGCCTCTGTAGAGCCAGTTTGTGCAAGGAGAGATTGATTGCTTCTTTTTTAGTGGGGGCCCAAACCAACCAGTCATTTCAGCCACAGTCGTGTGGCAGACCCTGTCGCTGAAATGATGGGTTTGTTAAAGTGTGCATGTCCTGTTTATACAACATAAGGGTGGGTGGGAGGGCCCAAGGACAATTCTATCTTGCACCTCTTTTTTTATTTTTATTTATCTCTGCATCATGTGATGTTTGGGGCTAATTTTTTTAAGTGCCATCCTGTCTGACACTGCAGTGCCACTCCTAGATGGGCCAGGTGTTTGTGCCGCCCACTTGGGTCACTTAGCTTAGTCATCCAGCGACCTCGGTGCAAATTTTAGGACTAAAAATAATAGTGTGAGGTGTTCAGAATAGACTGGAAATGAGTGGAAATTATGGTTATTGAGTTTAATAATACTATAGGATCAAAATTACCCACAAATTCTATGATTTAAGCTGTTTTTGAGGGGGTTTAGAAAAAAAACACCCGAATCCCACAAAAATTCTTAAGGGAGGTTTTGCTAAAACGCGTCCGAATCCAAAACACGACCGCGGAACCAAATCCAAAACCAAAACACAAAACCCGAAAAATGCCCGCTGCACATCTCTAGTTCTTAACGAGGACATTGCTTACGCCATGCAGATGACTTCTGTTATACATGTGGCGAGTACACTCAGCAAACACAAAGGAAGAACATCACTGAATTTGTTAAGAAGGCATACAGTATCTTGCTTATTTTGGAATGAAACTAGGAGACCAAGGTAAGTCTTGTGCTCCGCACAAGGTTTGCAATAGCTGTGTAGAGAGCCTACGACAGTGGACAAATGGGGAATAAAAAGTTTAAACTTTGGAGTTCCAATGGTGTGAGAGAACCACAAAACCTCCATGAAGATTGCTATTTTTGTGTGAATGTGAAAGGCTTCAACTGCTACAAAAAAATGTAAGTGGGAGTATCCTGATTTGGAATCTGCAAGGCCACATTGCGAAGACATTCCTATACCCAGGGGGGCCTTAAGAGAGGAGGGGGCCCGTGTGCACACTCTGGGTGGGCCCCCTCCTCTCCACGGCGCCATAGGCTCCGTCAATATGCCAGAGTCTACTGCGCATGCGCAGGTCTCCAGAAACATGGCGCCTGCCATGTTTTGGAGACTAAAATTGAACTGCGCATGCGCGGCGGACATTTTCGAAGTGTTCTCTGGCCGCGATGGCTGCCGCTGCAGCACCTGGCAGTGGACTTCGGACAGGTGAGTGTGAAAATATGGGTGCAATGCGTGTGGTGTGGCACCGCACACATTGCACCCATGATAGAAACGCCAGTGCCTATACCAGTGTTTCAGTCACTACCAAACCTTCCTTTCTCAGGATGGTGAGGGATCACAGGACCTTAAACAAACAAGTAGTGGAAGCAAATATGAAGAAGGCATTTCATACAAAATAAAAATCATACAGACAGCATTTGTGCCTACAATAATTTTGATTTTCTTAAGAATACTCTTTTGTTTTGTGCTGTTAACTATATCCAATGTCATTACATATTTTATGTGGTTACTTTAGAATGATTTGCCACCAATGTAATTTTTCTATAGACTATGTTTATCTATTAAAATATTTGCATTTCAATTATCTCAAAAACTGGAGCCAATCTAGAACATCCAACGCCATATTAGGATTCAGTGCCATGAACTTACCCTAAAATCTCTCGGATTTTACTGGGGGAAAAAATGAGCGTTGTCCCGTGTAATCGGTACTTTGCTGCAACACTACTCCAACCACAGGCGGGATGTAATGAAGTCCAACTTTGGTGGCCATGTGGAATGTTGGACGAACTTGGACATTTTTTTTAAAGGGGCAATCATTTACAAGGCTAGTGCATGCCTTGTAAATGATTGCCTCTTTAAAACAAAAAGGTCCGAGTTCAGCCTGCATCCCGCATAGCCACCGAGCTCGGACTTTATTACATCCCAGCTCCCATCTTAATTACCCCCAAAGTGACAAGAAATCTGGGGGCACATGCTCCCTGCCAGGGCCGCCATCAAGGGGGTGCCCTGTGTACACTTGTCCCGGGCCCTGCCACACTGACAAAGAGTGGAGGGCCCGGGCTGCTCAAACAGCCTGTCGTATTCCCGGCGACAGCTGCCGCCGGTGGGACTGACCGCAGATGTACTAAGACCCTAAACAGTCCTTCTAATCCTGGCAGCCCAGCCGCCGCCGCCGGTGAGACTACCTGAGGTCACCGCCATTCCCCTTTACGTGAGGCTGTGATTAGCCCCCCTCCGCCCGCCACCGATCACAATAAGCAAGCTGCAGCTTGCTGTTTGTGGAGCCTGATCCGGCGCGGCGTGACATCATGACTTCGTGCCACGCCAGTGAAGTGAAGAGGAGCCGCCACGCTGGACAACGGAAAGGAGCAGACAGAGTGGTTGAGAGGACGCTCAGGATGGAACGGTAAGTATTATGTATGTGATTGTTGTGAGTGACTCGGGACACTTTAGACAGGATGACCCCTCCCCCTAATGTCAGTGCTGCTTCTCCTGGCTGTGCCTCCCCCATTGGCAGGATATATATATATATATATATATATATATATATCATTTATTTTTATTTTTTTAATAAGGTGTTAAAATACATTATGAAACGTGATGGGGGCTCATTACATATTTAAGGGGTGGGGAATCATTAAATGTTTATGAGGTGGGGCAACATTAAATAAGGGGTGAGCGAGGGTCATTATTATATAAGAATAAATTATGTGTATATATACACACATATTCTATTATTCTTATATAATAATGACCCTCGCTCATCCGTTATTTAATGTTGCCCCACCTCATAAATATTTTATGATTCCCCCACCCCTTAAATATTTCACGAGCCCCCATTACGTTTCATAATGTATAAATTTGTATTTTTTTTAATAAGGTGTTAAATAGTTTTTGTAAAAGTGTGGGGGGCCGTGCCTATTTTGTCAGTCCCGGGCCCCACAATTTCTGGTGACAGCCCTGCTCCGTGCTCCCTGGGCTAGGAGCCCCCATGTCCTATAAAAAAAAGAAGTAATAACATATACAGAGAACAGTGTAGTGAGCAGTATTTAAGCAGAATACAAAAGTAAAACTTAATGAGTAGGGAACAAATAATTTGATGTTAAACAGTAAAGTGGGGTCCTGCCCCATATAAAATTATATAATATACTGTATAAAAATAAAACTTCATTACAGAGACACTTGCAATGTGCCAATATAACAAATTATATTTCCGGAATAATAACTATTCAAACTGTTAGCATAGAGGTATCTCCACATGATTCAGGAAAGATAAACCACATTAATTAACATCTTTCCTGCCAATTACTGTACTACTGTTACCTGTTTTTTTTTTTTTTTTGGCAGCCTTATGGAATCTATATTAATACTGAGGGAGATTTACTGTCTTTTTATGCGGTACAGTAATTTATGCCATTTCCCTAGTGTCTGGAGATCTTTGCACAATCTGGTTATTAATAATTGCTAGCTACTCTTTAGTTTCCTGAGTTGTAGTTTTATAGCTTAGTCTTCATTGACCATATACAGTGCTCAAATAAAGTAATCCATATAGTGATGTTTTAAACTATGGCCATTCTGCAGATTAGTACAGATTACAGTGCACAGATCTGCGCTATAAAAAATATCCTACATAGCTATAGAGAATGGAGTATCCTGGTTTACAAGGGACAGAAACCACATACTGCATAGGCAGGGCTGGATTATAGGAGAGGGTGACCGGGGCAGTCATCCCGGGGCCCCCATACATTCACCAAAATTAATGAAGAGCAAAAGTCACTAGAGGGTATGTTGCAGGACGAGGTGGATGCAACAAGCTACTGTTCAGCTCTGGCTCCTGCTCCATCACAAACACAAATCGTGTCCACAGGCCACCGCCGTTTACTGCCAGCCCGCTGCCAGTTTCAGCCTGCCCGTTGCCAGTTCCGGCCAATCTACCTTCAGTACCCACCAATACCTGAGTTACAGCTGGACCTTTTACCTGCTTGCCACAGCTGTTGGGGTCGGGCTCAGACTCTGGCTTCTGTACAGCTGTTGGCACCCGGTGTTTGGTGCTCCATACCTTCCAACATGATCCATTCCAGGAGGGACAAAATGTTCTCTTCTGGACTTTTCTCTTAATTTATGATTGCCTACACTTGTTTTGAAAAGGTTAATGGATAAGAAAGGTGTCTCAGCACAGGTGAGGGAAGAGGGAAGTCTAGGAGCAAAGCATTCTGACCCTCCTGGAGAGGGTCAAGTTGGGAGGTATGGTGGTCAAAGTTTGTCTACTATATATGCTCTGCTGCCTGGCTTGTGTGTTTATATATATATATATATATATATATATATACACACACACACACACAGTCACACTACTGCAGGAGAGCTGCCTTACTGTCATTTTTTTCTGAGTGCCACAGAAGTGTGACTGCATGTAAGTAACACTGCCACTGTGCAGTGTGATACTGAGGGCACCGGAGTAAGTTTACGAATTTATACATGCAGGTGTAGAGTGCCGGAATCAAGATTGATTTATATATATATATATATATATATTAAGTAAAAGGGGGTGGTGTCTAAGGGAGCTAGACCCAATTATATATTTCAGGGTTTGACCACAATTCACTTTAAAATATTTTTTTTTGTATATTTATATAAAAGTATTCAACAATCACAGTGAATAACAAATGGCTGACATAAACAAAATGCAGACATCAGATATGGACACCGTATATTGCGGATAATTTGTTAATCCAATGTGGTTTTCTTAATTAGTACATATCCGATGTTCTTATATCCGAACCAGAAACCAACGCGTTTCGTCCAACTGGACTTCATCAGGAAGAGTGGCTTCTCCTAGTCTGCTGACTAGGAGAAGCCACTCTTCTTGCTGAGTATTATCCACATAAAAGTAATTGTGGCTTATACCGAATTCAGCATTATTGCATTAATTGTTTGCCTTACTGAGTTGGCATATTCAATACAAATCTAGCTGTGAAATCAGCGCACCTTTTATTGCATCTGTTATTGCAAAGCCTATTTTACTGATGTGGGATTAATACGATCATTAATTGGTCATCCATTCCTTTATGTTCTTCTTACTTGTTTTGATATTGAGCCCCTGATGAAGTCCAGTTGGACGAAACGCGGTGGATTTCTGGTTCGGATATAAGAACATCGGATATGTACTAATTAAGAAAACCACATTGGATTAACAAATTGTCCGCAATATACGGTATCCATATCTGATGTCTGCATTTTGTTTATGTCAGCCATTTGTTATTCACTGTGATTGTTGAATACTTTTATATAAATATATTAAAAAATTATTTTAAAGTTAATTGTGGTCAAACCCTGAAATATATCATTGGGTCTAGCTCCCTTAGACACCACCCCCTTTTACTGCATCTGTACTGTTGTACTCCATCTAACAGGGAGTACGTTTTGAGGTTGAGCTCTTCATTTAGCGCTATTGTTAGGTCTACCCCACTCTCTCTCTATCTCTCTCTCTCTCTATATATATATACTTGCAAATCAGTCGGCACTCCACAGCTCTTGTCAGCAACTTGCTCAGTGCCAGGACAAAGTAATCACATAGGTCCAGAATAGAACGGCACTGGAGACAGCAATATGCAACAAAGACTTGTATTCAAAGGCAACAGCCGTTTCAGGGCACCAGCCCCTTCCTCCGGCCCAATACAAAGTAGTACAAACAAACATACATAGAACACTTACCCCCTATATACCTCCCGGGCACGCCAGCTGCCTCATCTTCTCCTCGCATCCCTGCTTCCGGGTGTCGAGCCGTCATGTCACTTCCGCCCGGCGCGTCACTGTTGCCATGGAGACCCGGTGCTTGCGTGTCAACCAGGCCCAGCCGTCAACCAGGCCCAGCTTGACACGCAAGCGCCGGGTCTCCATGGCAACAGTGACGCGCCGGGCGGAAGTGACGTGACGGCTCGACACCCGGAAGCAGGGATGCGAGGAGAAGATGAGGCAGCTGGCGTGCCCGGGAGGTATATAGGGGGGTAAGTCTCTCTCTATATATATATATATATATATATATATATTGTGGCAGAGACAGCATTTTTCCATGTGAAAGTTATGTGGAAGATCCAGACCAGGTTTTGGAAGCAGTAGCAGAATCCCAGGTGTGTGATCAGCAGCACCTGGGATTTCCTGATATAGGGGTTTCCAGGACAGAGTCACCTTGCTCTTGATGGTAGAATAGCTACCCAAGTGATAGGCCGGGTTGTGTGGGTTAGTCTACGGACCACTGGAGCCTATCAAAAGTCTGCTATGCTGAGAGTGCCTGTATGCTACTGCCTGTAATCCCGACTGCACATGGATATAACTTGCTATGTGGTGACCTGCTGTTCAAAATAAACACTGAAAGTGTTCATCTGAGTCCCCATATTTGTAATCCTTGTCACAAGTGGAGGAGAATGCGAGCAAGGACACGGTGTACAGCAGAAATTGTTGGTAAGCATACCGGTGTTTAAACTGCAAGTTTTCCCTTTTCTTTTCTTCCCCTCTGGTTATACAGTGCAAGTGGCAGCCTTAAAGGGCCATAGCATTATAGGCAGACTGTTTGCTGTTATGTGTTAAATAGCCAGCAAAACAGGCGGGTGTCAGCTTGGACTGTTTGATAAGCCTGGCACATTATATTAAACCTCCTAGATTTGTCCTTAAAGGGGCCACGCAGGGCAATATGGAGGAGTTACTAAAACAATTTGCTGAACTTGCAGCTGGGCAACAAACCCATATTCAGATGTTACATGAGGGGCAACAAACCCAGGCTGAAAGACAGCAAGCTCAAACTCAAATGTGGTGCGATGAGTTAAAAGTGTTTAAAAAATCTGAGCCAGAGCGGGAAAGGCTACTAAAGCTCACCCCAGCGGATGATATAGAGGCATTCCTTTGCATGTTTGAGCACACGGCCACGTGGTTGGGATGGCCTGTGGAGGAATGGTCTGACAGGCTGGCTCCCTGTTTAACAGGGGAGCCACAGCGGGCGTATGTGGACATGACTGTGGCTGAGGCATGCTCCTATCCTGCCCTGAAAAAGGCTATACTGGATAGGATTGGAGTGATGGGGCCCAGCAAAGCCCAAAAATCCATGACTGGCGTCTGGAGGGCTCTGAGCCTCCCAGGATTCAGCTGGCCAAACTAGCCTGACTGGCAAGGGCCTGGTTGCAGCCGGATAAAAAAATCTGCAGTACAGATTGTGGAAGTAGTCGCACTGGACCAGGCTATGTGGGTGCCAGACCGCTCTGTGCAGCAGTGGGCCCTTCAGGCTGACCCCCAGACATTTGAGGAGTTGGCAGTGGTCATTGAGCGGCACCTGATACTGGGAAAGCTGAATAAAGCCAGGTCAGGATAAGGGCCACCACCTAAACCCAGAACTCAGGTCCCATTAGTTATACCAAAGGCTCCACCTCCTTTGGTGTGCTTTGAGTGCGGCGGGACTGCCCGAAACAGGGTGAGCTGATGGATTGCAGTGCGGGGAAACCTGCTCGGCCGTTGGTAAGCATGGCGGCAGCGGGGGTATCCCAAGTAGAGTCCTGCCTGTTCTGGGTGCAGGTACAGATGGAAAACCGGGAAATTTGGGCCCTGGTTGATACCGGCAGTGAGCTCACCATTGTCGCGGCCAATGTGGTTCCTCTGGGAGCTGACAAGGTCCAGCCTCCTGTCAGGGTGTTATGCGTCCATAGCGATGTGGAGGAGTGCCTACGTGTCAACCAGAGATTAGAGCTCCACTGGTACCCCTCCCTATCATTTCCATACCTTTTGAGCGGATTGGTATGGATCTGATAGGGCCAGTGAAAAAATATGCTCGAGAGCACCAATACATATTGGTGGTAGTTGATTATGCCACCAGGTACCAAGAGGCTATACCCCTGCGCAATGTGAAATCTGGCACTATTGCCAGAGAACTACTAAACATGTATCCCCGCTTAGGAATACCGAAAGAGGTCTTAACGGACCAAGGTACACCTTTCATGTCTAAACTCATGAAAGATTTATGTCAGTTGCTAAACGTAAACAGGATTGCTACCTCGGTGTACCACCCTCATACAGATGGCCTGGTAGAAAGATTTAATAAAACCCTCAAGCAAATGATAAAGAGGGCAGTGTCACAAGAAAAAATTAGATTGTGATCTGCTCCTACCTTACTTGATGTTTGCAGTCAGAGAGTTACCCCAATCCTCTACAGGGTTTAGTCCCTTTGAGCACCTCTATGGGAGACAGCTCAGAGGAATTCTAGATCTCTTAAAATAAGGGTTGGAAGAACAACCATGCCAGGACCCTTACGTCGTTCAGTTTGTGGCCCAGTTATACGGCCATCTAAGGCAGATTGCGCCACTACTGAACGAACACATGGAAAGGGCCCAACAACGTCAGAAACAGAGGTATGACGTCACCTCAGTCAACCGGTCCTTTAATTCGGGAGACAAAGTGTTAGTGCTGGTGCCCACCACAGAAAGCAAGATGTATGCACAATGGTGAGGCCCTTATGAGATCATCGAGGCAGTGGGACTGGTCAATTACATGGTCCAACAGGAGGGTAGAAGGAGGGAGGTACAAATCTACCATGTAAACCTGTTAAAACACTGGAAGGAAATTGCCAATCGGACCACTTTGGTAGCTTAAAAATTTCAGAATGCCAGGTACCCATTGAAGTCAAACTTACTCCTGAACAGAAACGGGAAGTGGTGAACTTGGCGAAACGCTACAAAGATGTGTTTTCTGCCATTTAGGGAAAGACACAGATCATCCAACATGATGTTGTGACTCCACCCGGGGTGGTCATTAAACAAAGGCCATATCGCATACCCGAAGCGAAGTGGGCATCGGTAAAGCAGGAGGTGGAACAGGTGTTACGCCTAGGGGTTATAGAGGAATCCACCAGTGAGTGGAATAATCCAATTGTGCTAGTACCAAAGCCTTCAGGTGCCTTATGGTCAGGGGCGGATTGGGAACAAAAAGTGGCCCTGGAAAAATTTGTACTAGTGGACCCACATGGGCAGCACCAGAGGTGTAAGGTCTAGCCATGGCAGCAGCACCCTCCCCCCAAGACTTCCCAGATAGTGGGCATGTCCAGCATCAAGGGGGAAGTTAAAAAGAAATAAAATGAAATATTATGAGCACATTATAATGATACACCTTCAGAATTTAGGAAACTATATAATTCTTTAGAAAGATACATTTTCTTGATTACACCATCCGTATCCCAATCACTATTCACTCAATCTTATATGTCAGCCAAGCAGGCAGACAGAGCATACACTAGATCATCTGCAATCACAGGCTAAGTGGCAAAGTAATTTTCATATATGCAAATTATTTTGCATCTTATTCATTATGTCTATAAAAAGGACCACATGTCCTCAAACAAAACAGGCCCCACGGGTGCGTCGGCCCACTGGGAATCTTCCCTGTGAACCCTATGGCCAATCCGCCTCTGCTTATGGTTCTGCAATGACTTCCGTAAATTAAATCAAGTGTCCCGGTTTTATTCTTACCCTATGCCCCAGATTGATGAGTTGACAGATAATTTAGCCAATATTCAATATCTCACTACACTTGATTTGACAAAAGGTTATTGGCAGATTCCGTTAACAGAAGCTGCTAAGGCAAAAACAGCCTTCTCTACCCCAGAAGGCTTATTCCAATATAAAATGCTCCCATTTGGTTTACATGGTGCCCCAGCTACCTTCCAGAGAGCTATGAATAAGTTGCTGTGGCCCCACAGGGAATATGCAACTGCATATTTAGATGACATTGTTATTTTCAGCTCTGACTGGGAATCATACCTATCGTAGGTAGAAGCCATTTTACAGTCTCTACGGGCACACGGGTTTACCGCCAACCCTGAGAAATGTGCCATTGGTATGATTGAGGCCAAGTATTTTGGGTACATAGTGGGCAGAGGACAGGTTAAACCTCAGCCTAGTAAGGTAGAAGCAGTCCTCATCTGGTCTAGACCTAAATGTAAATTACAACTTAGGACATTTCTCAGTTTGGTTAGATATTATCGCAGGTTCATTCGAGATTTTGCCGCTAGAGCAGTTCCATTAACTGAATGTCTTAAAAAACAATTCCCAGACAAGATAACGTGGTCTGGATACCGCAGGGCTCAGTACTCGGGCCATTGCTGTTTAATATATTCATTAATGACCTAGGTGAGGGACTGGAAAGCACAGTGTAAATTTTCGCAGATGACACTAAATTATGTCGAATAATTAATTCAGACAAGGATGTTGAGTCTCTACAGAATGACTTAACTGGACTGGAGGCCTGGGCAGACAAATGGGGAATGAGGTTCAATATAGACAAATGTAAAGTTATGCACCTTGGGACTAAGAACAATCAGGCAGCCTATAAACTAAATGGGGAAAATGTAGGGATAACGGTAGTTGAAAAGGATCTGGGTGTGCTCATCGATAATAAACTTGGTAGCAGTTTGCAATGTCAAAATGCAGCAGCAAAGGCTAATAAGGTGTTATCATGCATAAAACGGGGTATGGAGACAAGGGATGAGAGTGTAATCCTGCCACTGTATAAATCATTGGTGCGACCACACCTGGAATATTGTATACAGTTTTGGGCACCATACTATAAAAAAGATATCTTGGAACTCGAAAGGGTTCAGAGGAGAGCCACCAAACTGGTTAAGGGGTTAGAGGCATTGGACTATGAGGAAAGACTTAAAAGGCTTGATATGTTCACACTGGAAAAGAGGCGACTGAGAGGGGACATCATTAATATTTATAAATACATTAAGGGACAATACAAGGATCTATCAAACAATTTGTTTACCAAAAAAACACTACATAGGACACGAGGACACCCACTGAGGTTAGAGGAGAAAAAATTCCATACCCAACGGAGAAAATGATTCTTTACAGTAAGAGCAGTAAGGATTTGGAATTCTCTTCCAGAGAAGGTAGTAATGGTGGACACAATCAATAAGTTTAAAAATGGATTAAATTCCTAGCTGAAAAAAATATCCAGGGATACAGCATTTAATTAATATTTAAAGAAAAAATAATAAAATAAAATAATGTAATGTACAATAGGTTGAACTCGATGGACATTTGTCTTTTTTCAACCTCAACAACTATGCAACTATGAAACTGCTTGGCAGGATTTAAGACGAGCTTTGTGTACTGAGCCTGTCTTGCAAGCTCCTGACTTTAAAAAGCAATTTGCATTACAAACGGATGCCTCTGGGACAGGATTAGGAGCAGTCCTATCCCAAGAGGTAGATGGAGAGGAGAAGCCCATCCTCTATCTTAGCCGTAAATTATTGCCCAGGGAGGTCAGGTACTCAAATGTGGAGCAGGAGTGCTTGGCCATTAAATGAGCAGTTGAGTCATTAAGGTATTATTTATTGGGATGAGAGATTTTGTTGGTCACAGACCATGCACCCTTACAGTGGATGCATACAAACAAAGAGATGAATGCTCGTGAGACCCGTTGGTTTTTGGCTTTGCAGCCATTTAAGTTTGAGGTAAGGCATTGTCCGGGGAAACAGCACCTCAATGCCGATGCCCTTTCCAGGAGGTTTGTAGGTCCTGTTCCTCCAAGCAACCTTATTGTGAAGTTAGGGGAGGAGGAAGAATGCGAGGTGGGTGGCCTCTGGAAGGTAGTGGAATGCTGTGTACCTGGGCGGATGACACAGGTAGGGAGTGGGCGAGGCAGAGAGCTCACCTGAAAATAGTGTAGCTTCATCAGGGTGTTTGAAGCTAAGGGGGGAGGAGTGTGGCAGAGACAGCATTTTTCCATGTGAAAGTAATGTGGAAGATCCAGACCAGGTTTTGGCAGCAGTAGCAGAATCCCAGGTGTGTGATCAGCAGCACCTGGGATTTTCTCATATAAGGGTTTCCAGGACAGAGTCACCTTGCTCTCGACGGTGGAATAGCTACCCAAGTGATAGGCCGGGGTGTGTGGGTTAGACTAGGGACCACTGGAGCCTATCAAGAGTCTGCTATGCTGTGAGTGCCTGTATGCTACTGCCTGTAATACCGACTGCACATGGATATAACTTGCTAAGTGGTGACCTGCTGTTCCAAATAAACACCAAAAGTGTTCATCTGAGTCCCCGTGTTTGTGATCCTTGTCACAATCTATATATATATATATATATATATATATATATATATATCTATCACTGGCGTAACTACTGCCCTCGCAAACCCCGCCATGGCTTGGGGGCGCCGCCACATTGATTGACAAGCAGCTTGGTCTGGCTCTGGCAGCCTGGCTGACAGATAGATTGGCCAGCCAATTAGACCGAGGTGAGGGTGGAGCTTTAGGTGAGTTGCGGGCAGCTTTATGTATGACAGTGTGACTGAGGGAGGGACAGGTTAGGTGTGTATGCCCCTGCCCCCCCCCCGCCCCGGCATGTGGCAAGGCACGGACTTACCATGAAGACCGAGGAGAGACTGGTCTGGCGCAGTGGAGACGGAGGCTGTTTGTGCAGGGACCGGGTCCTCGTCCTCTGAGTCCTGCCGCTGCTGCAACTTACATTGCCTGCCTCCCTCTTGGTGAGTGTGCGC
The DNA here is from genome assembly GCF_028390025.1 of Pseudophryne corroboree. Lineage (NCBI taxonomy): Eukaryota > Metazoa > Chordata > Amphibia > Anura > Myobatrachidae > Pseudophryne > Pseudophryne corroboree. The sequence goes on along the minus strand of NC_086450.1, from coordinate 293,053,887 downwards.
GCTGCTCCGCAGGCTGTGTCAGTCAGGGCACAATGACACTGGGCAGGGTGAGCTGCACTGTGGCCTAGTCTGGTCCGTCCCGCGAGACCCGCCGCCTGCTTGGTGAGTGATTGTAAGTTGTAACCTGATCCGAGCTGAGAATCATCTGATTCTGAGCTGAAGTCTGCTGCTGCCGTGGGCTGCCTGGCCTGGGAATACATTCCCGCCGGCCGGCCCGTCGCTGCCCGCGCTTGGCGTGTGTTAGTTAGTCAGAGATGCCTGGTTGGTGGCTGGTGCGGAGGCTGTCAGGGGGGGTACCCGCCGGGGCCTCACTGCTAAACAAACACAGACTGATTTATTTACTCTAGTCAGTCAGTCTGTGTGTCGCAGTCGCCGGCCACGCGGAGCAGGAGTTGAGTTCCATACTGTTTGTGCAGTGCACACACAAACAGTATGGAGCTTCTGCTACACGTGGCCGGCGACTGCGACACACAGGCACTTGTTTAGAACAGTTTTACATTGCTGGGGGTGATCCTGGGATTCACGGGCATTGTGGTATGTGGTATAATCTTTCTGATTCATCGCGCAGATGCGCGCAGATTCATCGCTTTGCTAGTGACAATTATGGGGGGGGGGGGGGCGCCTGAGAATTTTTTGGCTTGGGGGAGAAAAATTTCTAGTTACGCCACTGATATACATATATATATATCCACAAAGATCCTGCACTCTCATCTCATGATTTCCAACGTGGCGGGTGCTCCCAATAAACCCAGTCGGTCTACTCAAATAGCAGTGTTTCCACGAAGTGGAGGGCGCACTCACGCTTGTATATAAATAGTCCATACATAAAAAGACTTTTTATTGAGGTTGTCAAAAGCCTTATTGTCGATGTTTCGGTTCGTTAACAAACCTTTCTCAAGACCAATAACACATCGTAGTTATATTGACATCATTCGTCATAGATTAATAATGTGTCTAGAACAAAAACAGAAACAAATACACATATTAGGGGACTCAGCCTCCCAGGCCATATGACATCCAGCTAACACTTGGAAAGAACACGGGCAATCTAAATATAACCATAATAGCAGATCAGCCCATCACCTAAGAAAGGAATATGTGACGGGGACAACTGCTATAGGGAAATGCACCACCTCCACCTATAGTTTCACCACCTACAAGTCATAATGTATGAAGAACTCACCTAAAATCCGTTCCATCATCATGTATGATGAACAAGAGGGGTAGCAGGTAGAGACACCAAAATAAGGGTCATAAATACAAATGGTGATCGTCACGTCTCTACGGTATCAAATAAAGCAAAAAGTCATAAAAAACCAGACCAAATAACCAGCCAACCAAAGGTCATAGAGGGGTCACACAGGACATACCTGATCATACAAACGCTGCTACTTGGATGCAGCTACAGGGCAGTAAGGAGACATAGAGTGCTGTATAACCAATAACACAAAAAGAAAATAAGCATCTAAATACATCACCTGCAAGTCACTATGTCACACTCAAAAATTCTAACCATTACTTACATATATCAGGAGAAGAGTAGCTCGTCCCTGTGCTGCATCCCCAGTGTCAGCACGAGGACCACTATTTAAGTGTCCCGGACCGGAAGTAACCGGAAGTCCCGGGAGCACCATAGAAACCCATCCTGCCATAGGTAAATAAATGCACTAGAGGACGTCCGCGCCCCGTACCCGGCACACACCGCCGGGCGGCGCGTCCACGATCCCCTCAAGCCGGCTGGCCAGAGGCCGCACATACCGCGGCGTAACTACTTGCGTTCCACCGGCCGGATATGCGTTCCACCCGGCCGGAAGGAATGAAAAAAATCAACAGTGGCCGGCGCAGGTGTCTGCGCATAAACACCGGACATTTAGCCTAAGTGTGTGGGCGACTCAATTCACCCACCACACAGGCTCAACAGTGAGAGGTGCATAAGGGGGACAGTTTGATGCCGCCAAAAGATCAGAAGGGTGGACGAGACTATAAAGGTGGGGTGTGCGTTCCACAAATAACAAAAGGGGCGTGGCATGCGTTCCACACCATTAAACCACAGCAAAACATCTTTCAAATGCACAAAATATATAAACATGATGAATGGTGTAAAGGACACCTATCTATATGCAAATAAATGCATATATACCATTAAATAATACAAAATGTATTCAAACCATCTATGTATAAATGGTCTAAATAGCTTAGATCGGATGTCTAGGCCTGGGAGAGAGTTTACACGGGTGGACGTCACAATAATGGGGGCAATATATGATGGACCTATCCGGACAGTAACTGCTTTTGCCACTAGGCCACTGGTGTGGACACTTAATTCGTAAATAAGTAACAACATCAAAATAGACATAGATTACAATATGTTTCATCATGCAAGGAATGACATTGTATATTATTGTAATGCATAAATTAAACTGCCAAACACATCAAATGCATTAAAGGTCCTAAACCAGGGTAAGATGTTACTATTAGGGCAAAGTATACTATCCCTGATAGTTACTAAAGAAAAACATTAAATGGATTGGACTCGTTGAGCCCTCTGGGTGCGACCGTGTCCAACTGATGTATCCAATAACTTTCCCGTCTCTTCAACATTAGGGACCGATCGCCACCAGTCGGGCATGGAGGAATCCAGTCTATTAATTTGCATTTCAAACTGGCAACTTGATGTTTCGCTGCCAAGAAATGCCTAGCAACCGGTTTGTCAGTTTTACCTGTGGTTAATGCAGTGTGTATTGAGGATCGATGATTGGCCATCCGGTCCCGGAATGGCCGTGTCGTCAAACCAACATAGACGAGTCCGCAAGGACACTTGAGGATATAAATCACATGGTCTAACCTACAGTGCAAATGATATCTTATCTTAATCACCTTACCGGAATGTGGATGATAGAAAATCGGACCAGTCATCATTGACCTGCATGTTGTGCAATTACCACAAGAGTAGCTGCCAGGTTTAGATTGCATGACTTGAATCGGAGTCATTTCCTTTTTAGGAAACATCGTAGGACGCATCAAAAGTTGTTTGAGATTAGCACCTCGGCGATACGCCACCATCGGTGCTTTCATTTTGGAAGAAGGAAGATTGGCGTCGGAGGCAACAATCGCCCAATGTTTTCTCAGGGATCTCTTGATTGTTGTAGTATTGTCAAATTGTCTAGGAAAGATCATGCGATCTAAGCCTTTATTGGACTTACTACGATTACCCAGAAAAATCTGAGTGGCAGTTTCTAGACATCTAGCCAATATTCTTGGTGTATACCCCCGACATAAAAATCTGGAAGTAACCTCTGAACATTGAATGTGTCTACGGTCAGGTTCAGAATTAATACGCATTGCTCTCAAATATTGTGAGATAGGTAGACTTTCCTTGAGGGCCGGTGGATGGAAACTGTCTGCCTGTAACAGCATATTTCGATCAGTAGGTTTACGATATAGGGTGGAAATAAAACTAGAATCTGTTCTGATAACCGTAACATCGAGAAAGTTGATCTCCGTAGCTGAGATCGTATGGGTAAAGCGAATGGGGCTTTCCAGTGCATTTAGGTCCATGACCATAGTATTAAATTCCACTTCTGTACCTTGCCATAGTAGAAAAACATCATCTATAAATCTGCAGTAAAAGCCAATCTTGTGGCCATAAATAGGAAATATATGTGTAGTCTCGTTTTCTGCCATGAATACATTTGCGTATGCGGGGGCCAAATTTGACCCCATTGCTGTGCCCGTGATTTGCAAAAAGAACTTGTCCTTATATAGGAAATGGTTCTGTGTCAATACTAATTCAGTTAATTCCAGTATGAAATCTATTAGGAATTCCAAATTCTTGACTCCTAAAAGACTTTTCTTAATTGTGTCAAGCCCTGCCTGATGCGGGATTACGGTATACAAAGAGCAGACATCAAGTGTTGCCAAGTACAGACTATTATCCTTGGTCTGAATCTCATGCAACTGGGTCAAGAAGTCACCAGTGTCCCTCAAATAACTATCGGATTTTAGTACAAGCGGCTGTAAAACGCTATCTACTAGAATGGCCAAAGGTTGCAACAGTGAACCTTCGGCCGCGATAATGGGCCTCCCGGGTGGATGGACCAGAGTTTTGTGGACTTTAGGGAGTGTATATAGTATGGGACATTTCGGGTTCTCAACACTTAGAAAAATTTTAAATCGTCACTGATCCATCCATGTTCATAACCAAACTTAATGGTGGAATCAATCTTGTTTTTTATGCTAGCCATGGGATTACAATCCAATGGTTTATATGTCTTAATATCTGCTAGTTGACGTAAAACCTCTCGGTCATAGTCCACCCAGTCTTGGACCACGACCGCTCCCCCCTTATCTGCTGAGCGAATAACTATTTGGGAATTGTCCTTGAGTGCCTTAAGTGCTGACCGCTCAGGAGGTGTTAAATTATCATACAACCTGGGTACCTTTTCTCTCTCAATGTCAGATTGTACAAGTCTTAGAAAAGTCTTAATGCTAGAATTAGAAGACGGAGGGTCAAAAGTGGATTAACCACGAAATCTGGAGGTAACTTCGTCTGTAGATTTATCAGAAAAAAATTCCCGGAGCATCATGGATCTCCCAAATTTATATTGGTCGACTGATTTGTGAAAAGTTAGGGGTTTACATACAGGTACGAAGGTTAAACCTCGGGATAAGAGTTTAATTTCGGCCTCATTTAATTGCTTACTGGATAAGTTAAAGACGGTATTCAATTGCGTTTCTGTCGACCTCTTCGTTTAACCCCCACCCCTCCTCGTGTGCGGTCGGTGTCGCTTCTGAGATATTTGCCGGGTCCGGTGATGTTGCCGGGCCCGGAATCTAAAAAATTAACCGAATCTGAGGGCCCTTCGGTATATTCAGCATCAGAGGTGGAAACTGAGGAACCAAATTCCTTAGGGAATGGTTGGGTTCTACGTCTCCGAGGATAACGTCTACTATTATCATCAGAGTTGCCAAGTAGCCAGCGGTATACCGTATGGTTTATATAGTCGTTGGTGACTGTCAACAGTTTTTTTCCGTTTAAAGGAAATTAATTCCTTTTTATAATTTTCAATTTGAGTTTGTTATCGATCAGTCCAGTTCTGGGACTTATCGTCCCGTAAGGTGGGAAGGGCTGTGGTGTTGGTGGTCTCAATTTCTATTTTAATCTTTTTCAGCTCCTGTCCTACCTCCTCAATAACAAGGGCCATAAGGTCAAGGGAGCATTTATTGAGTACCCCACACCATCTACTGCAGAACGTAGGATTATTCCTTCCTAGTGTAGGAATGTTAGCTATTCTGAAGCCTCTAGGCAGCTGCTTACGTCTATGATATTCGGAGAGAAATTGACCGTGAAGGGTCAGGTCAACCTCCCTCTGTCGTTGTTTCAAAACCCTATAGAAAACGTCAATGGGGGTATCTGATGGTAAGGCATCGAAGTCTAATTTATCGAATAAAAGTTTTTCAACCTCTTCCTCTGTAAATGATACTGTACCACCTTCGGCCTGTGATAATAATCCGTCGTCTAATAGATATACCCCATTCTGTGACATTTTCCAAAGGGCTTAGCAACAACGATTATAACAAAGGTGTAGATAATACAACAGCCACTGTACAATTCAAAAGAAAAAAGAAAACAATTTTTCAGAGATATGGAACAGTAATGCCCCATATATGACAAGACCCGAATAAACAATAGAGTCCCACAACATGCATAAATGTCTCAATAATTCTGATGGGTGTCAGGAAATCCGGTCCACGAAATGTAGGCCTGACTCAATATCCACAAAGATCCTGCACTCTCATCTCATGATTTCCAACGTGGCGGGTGCTCCCAATAAACCCAGTCAGTCTACTCGAATAGCAGTGTTTCCACGAAGTGGAGGGTGCACTCACGCTTGTATATAAATAGTCCATACATAAAAAAGACTTTTTATTGAGGTTGTCAAAAGCCTTATTGTCGACATTTCAGTTCGTTAACGAACCTTTCTCAAGACCAATAACTCATCGTAGTTATATTGACATCATTCGTCATAGATTAATAATGTGTCTAGAACAAAAACAGAAACAAATACACATATTAGGGGACTCAGCCTCCCAGGCCATATGACATCCAGCTAACACTTGGCCCGGGGGTGGGGATGGCGCCAGAGATCTGTTAGATTGCAGCGGTATGTGCGGCCTCTGGCCAGCCGGCTTGAGGGGATCATGGACACGCCGCCCGGCGGTGTGTGCCGGGTGCGGGGCGCGGACGTCCTCTAGTGCATTTATTTACCTATGGCAGGATGGGTTTCTATGGTGCTCCCGGGACTTCCGGTTACTTCCGGTCCGGGACACTTAAATAGTGGTCCTCGTGCTGACACTGGGGATGCAGCACAGGGACGAGCTACTCTTCTCCTGATATATGTAAGTAATGGTTAGAATTTTTGAGTGTGACATAGTGACTTGCAGGTGATGTGTTTAGATGCTTATTTTCTTTTTGTGTTATTGGTTATACAGCACTCTATGTCTCCTTACTGCCCTGTAGCTGCATCCAAGTAGCAGCGTTTGTATGATCAGGTATGTCCTGTGTGACCCCTCTATGACCTTTGGTTGGCTGGTTATTTGGTCTGGTTTTTATGACTTTTTGCTTTATTTGATACCGTAGAGACGTGACGATCACCATTTGTATTTATGACCCTTATTTTGGTGTCAATACCTTCTACCCCTCTTGTTCATCATACATGATGATGGAACGGATTTTAGGTGAGTTCTTCATACATTATGACTTGTAGGTGGTGACACTATAGGTGGAGGTGGTGCATTTCCCTATAGCAGTTGTCCCCGTCACATATTCCTTTCTTAGGTGATGGGCTGATCTGCTATTATGGTTATATTTAGATTGCCCGTGTTCTTTCCAAGTGTTAGCTGGATGTCATATGGCCTGGGAGGCTGAGTCCCCTAATATGTGTATTTGTTTCTGTTTTTGTTCTAGACACATTATTAATCTATGACGAATGATGTCAATATAACTACGATGTGTTATTGGTCTTGAGAAAGGTTCGTTAACGAACCGAAACGTCGACAATAAGGCTTTTGACAACCTCAATAAAAAATCTTTTTTATGTATGGACTATTTATATACAAGCGTGAGTGCACCCTCCACTTCGTGGAAACACTGCTATTCAAGTAGACCGACTGGGTTTATTGGGAGCACCCACCACGTTGGAAATCATGAGATGAGAGTGCAGGATCTTTGTGGATATTGAGTCAGGCCTACATTTCGTGGACCGGATTTCATGACACTTATCAGAATTATTGAGACATTTATGCATGTTGTGGGACTCTATTGTTTATTCGGGTCTTGTCATATATGGGGCATTACTGTTCTATATCTCTGAAAAATTGTTTTCTTTTTTCTTTTGAATTGTACAGTGGCTGTTGTATTATCTACACCTTTGTTATAATCGTTGTTGCTAAGCCCTTTGGAAAATGTCACAGAATGGGGTATATCTATTAGACGACGGATTATTATCACAGGCCGAAGGGGGTACAGTATCATTTACAGAGGAAGAGGATGAAAAACTTTTATTCGATAAATAAGACCTCGATGCCTTACCATCAGATACCCCCATTGACGTTTTCCATAAGGTTTGGAAACAACGACAGAGGGAGGTTGACCTGACCGTTCACGGTCATTTTCTCTCCGAATATCATAGACGTAAGCAGCTGCCTAGAGGCTTCAGAATAGCTAACATTCCAACACTAGGAAGGAATAATCCTACGTTCTGCAGTAGATGGTGTGGGGTACTCAATAAATGCTCCCTTGACCTTATGGCCCTTGTTATTGAGGTGGTAGGACAGGAGCTGAAAAAGATTAAAATAGAAATTGAGACCACCAACACCACAGCCCTTCCCACCTTACGGGACGATAAGTCCCAGAACTGGACTGATCGATTACAAACTCAAATTGAAAATTATAAAAATGAATTAATTTCCTTTAAATGGAAAAAACTGTTGACAGTCACCAACGACTATTTAAACCATATGGTATACCGCTGGCTACTTGGCAACTCTGATGATAATAGTAGACGTTTTCCTCGGAGACGTAGAACCCAACCATTCCCTAAGGAATTTGGTTCCTCAGTTTCCACCTCTGATGCTGAATATACCGAAGGGCCCTCAGATTCGGTTAATTTTTTAGATTCCGGGCCCGGCAACATCACCGGACCCGGCAAATATCTCAGAAGCGGCACCGACCGCACACGAGGAGGGGTGGGGGTCAAATGAAGAGGTCGTCAGAAATGCAATTGAATACCGTCTTTAACTTATCCAGTAAGCAATTAAATGAGGCTGAAATTAAACTCTTATCCCGAGGTTTAACCTTCGTACCTGTATGTAAACCCCTAACTTTTCACAAATCAGTAAACCAATATAAATTTGGGAGATCCATGCGGCTCCGGGAATTTTTTTCTGATAAATCTACAGACGAAGTTACCTCCAGATTTCGTGGTTAATCCACTTTTGACCCTCCGTCTTCTAATTCTAGCATTAAGACCTTTCTAAGACTTGTACAATCTGACATTGAGAAAGAAAAGGTACCCAGGTTGTATGATAATTTAACACCTCCTGAGCGGTCAGCACTTAAGGCACTCAAGGACAATTCCCAAATAGTTATTCGCCCAGCAGATAAGGGTGGAGCGGTCGTGGTCCAAGACTGGGTGGACTACGACCGAGAGGTTTTACGTCAACTAGCAGATATTAAGACATATAAACCATTGGATTGGAATCCCATGGCTAGCATAAAAAACAAGAATGATTCCACCATTAAGTTTGGTTTTGAACATGGATGGATCAGTGATGATTTTAAAAAAATTTCTAAGTGTTGAGAACCCGAAATGTCCCATACTATATACACTCCCTAAAGTCCACAAAACTCTGGTCCATCCACCCGGGAGGCCCATTATTGCGGCCGAAGGTTCACTGTTGCAACCTTTGGCCATTCCAGTAGATAGCGTTTTACAGCCGCTTGTACTAAAAACCGATAGTTATTTGAGGGACACTGGTGACTTCTTGACCCAGTTGCATGAGATTCAGACCAAGGATAATAGTCTGTACTTGGCAACACTTGATGTCTGCTCTTTGTATACCATAATCCCGCATCAGGCAGGGCTTGACACAATTAAGAAAAGTCTTTTAGGAGTCAAGAATTTGGAATTCCCAATAGATTTCATACTGGAAATAACTGAATTAGTATTGACACAGGACCATTTCCTATATAAGGACAAGTTCTTTTTGCAAATCGCGGGCACAGCAATGCGGTCAAATTTGGCCCCCGCATACGCAAATCTATTCATGGAAGAAAACGAGAATACACATATATTTCCTATTTATGGCCACAAGATTGGCTTTTACCGCAGATTTTTAGATGATGTTTTTCTACTATGGCAAGGTACAGAAGTGGAATTTAATACTATGGTCATGGACCTAAATGCACTGGAAAGCCCCATTTGTTTTACCCATACAATCTCAGCTACGGAGATCAACTTTCTCGATGTTACGGTTATCAGAACAGATTCTGGTTTTATTTCCACCCTATACCGTAAACCTACTGATCGTAATATGCTGTTACAGGCAGACAGTTTCCATCCACCGGCCCTCAAGGAAAGTCTACCTATCTCACAATATTTGAGAGCAATGCATATTAATTCTGAACCTGACCGTAGACACATTCAATGTTCAGAGGTTACTTCCAGATTTTTATGTCGGGGGTATACACCAAGAATATTGGCTAGATGTCTAGAAACTGCCACTCAGATTTTTCTGGGTAATCGTAGTAAGTCCAATAAAGGCTTAGATCGCATGATCTTTCCTAGACAATTTGACAATACTACAACAATCAAGAGATCCCTGAGAAAACATTGGGCGATTGTTGCCTCCGACGCCAATCTTCCTTCTTCCAAAATGAAAGCACCGATGGTGGCGTATCGCCGAGGTGCTAATCTCAAACAACTTTTGATGCGTCCTACGATGTTTTCTAAAAAGGAAATGACTCCGATTCAAGTCATGCAATCTAAACCTGGCAGCTACTCTTGTGGTAGTTGCACAACATGCAGGTCAATGATGACTGGTCCGATTTTATATCATCCACATTCCGGTAAGGTGATTAAGATAAGATATCATTTGCACTGTAGGTTAGACCATGTGATTTATATCCTCAAGTGTCCTTGCGGACTCGTCTATGTTGGTTTGACGACACGGCCATTCCGGGACCGGATGGCCAATCATCGATCCTCAATACACACTGCATTAACCACAGGTAAAACTGACAAACCGGTTGCTAGGCATTTCTTGGCAGCGAAACATCAAGTTGCCAGTTTGAAATGCAAATTAATAGACTGGATTCCTCCATGCCCGACTGGTGGCGATCGGTCCCTAATGTTGAAAAGACGGGAAAGTTATTGGATACATCAGTTGGACACGGTCGCACCCAGAGGGCTCAACGAGTCCAATCCATTTAATGTTTTTCTTTAATAACTATCAGGGATAGTATACTTTGCCCTAATAGTAACATCTTACCCTGGTTTAGGACCTTTAATGCATTTGATGTGTTTGGCAGTTTAATTTATGCATTACAATAATATACAATGTCATTCCTTGCATGATAAAACATATTGTAATCCATGTCTATTTTGATGTTGTTACTTATTTACGAATTAAGTGTCCACACCAGTGGTCTAGTGGCAAAAGCAGTTACTGTCCGGATAGGTCCATCATATATTGCCCCCATTATTGTGACGTCCACCCGTGTAAACTCTCTCCCAGGCCTAGACATCCGATCTAAGCTATTTAGACCATTTATACATGGATGGTTTGAATACATTTTGTATTATTTAATGGTCTATATGCATTTATTTGCATATAGATAGGTGTCCTTTACACCATTTATCATGTTTATATATTTTGTGCATTTGAAAGATGTTTTGCTGTGGTTTAATGGTGTTGAACGCATGACAAGCCCCTTTTTATTTGTGTAACGCACACCCCACCTTTATAGTCTCGTCCACCCTTCTGATCTTTTGGCGGCATCAAACTGTCCCCCTTATGCACCTCTCACTGTTGAGCCTGTGTGGTGGGTGAACTGAGTCGCCCACACACTTAGACACCTGCGTCGGCCACTGTTGATTTTTTCGTTCCTTCCGGCCGGGTGGAACACATATCCGGCCGGTGGAACGCAAGTAGTTCCGGCCCGGGGGGGGATGGCCCCAGCGATCTGTTAGATTGCCGCGGTATGTGCGGCCTCTGGCCAGCCGGCTTGAGGGGATCGTGGACGCGCCGCCCGGCGGTGTGTGCCGGGTGCGGGGCGCGGACGTCCTCTAGTGCATTTATTTACCTATGGCAGGATGGGTTTCTATGGTGCTCCCAGGACTTCCGGTTACTTCCGGTCCGGGACACTTAAATAGTGGTCCTCGTGCTGACACTGTACACTGCACAGGGACGAGCTACTCTTCTCCTGATATATGTAAGTAATGGTTAGAATTTTTGAGTGTGACATAGTGACTTGCAGGTGATGTATTTAGATGATTATTTTCTTTTTGTGTTATTGGTTATACAGCACTCTATGTCTCCTTACTGCCCTGTAGCTGCATCCAAGTAGCAGCGTTTGTAGGATCAGGTATGTCCTGTGTGACCCCTCTATGACCTTTGGTTGGCTGGTTATTTGGTCTGGTTTTTATGACTTTTTGCTTTATTTGATACCGTAGAGACGTGACGATAACCGTTTGTATTTATGACCCTTATTTTGGTGTCTATACCTGCTACCCCTCTTGTTCATCATACATGATGATGGAACGGATTTTAGGTGAGTTCTTCATACATTATGACTTGTAGGTGGTGACACTATAGGTGGAGGTGGTGCATTTCCCTATAGCAGTTGTCCCCATCACATATTCCTTTCTTAGGTGATGGGCTGATCTGCTATTATGGTTATATTTAGATTGCCCGTGTTCTTTCCAAGTGTTAGCTGGATGTCATATGGCCTGGGAGGCTGAGTCCCCTAATATGTGTATTTGTTTCTGTTTTTGTTCTAGACACATTATTAATCTATGACGAATGATGTCAATATAACTACGATGTGTTATTGGTCTTGAGAAAGGTTCGTTAACGAACCGAAACGTCGACAATAAGGCTTTTGACAACCTCAATAAAAAATCTTTTTATGTATGGACTATTTATATACAAGTGTGAGTGCACCCTCCACTTCGTGGAAACACTGCTATATATATATATATGTGTGTGTGTGTGTGTGTGTGTGTGTGTGTGTGTGTGTGTGTGTGTGTGTGTGTGTGTGTAAAACACAATGTTGTGTCTGGCACTCCTTCACTGTAATAATTGATAATGAGAATGAGATAGAGGACCAAATATAGCTGGCACTCGTGGAGACTGAATAAAGTAGATGACACAGTTGCTTACGCCAATGTTTCAGGGCTGTGGCCCTTTTATCAAGACAAACTGCACATGAATAAAACAAACATATATATACATTACTAAATCCACCCAGTGCATGACACATCCACTGCACTCCGAGAGACCCGATGACGTCATAGGCGCTCGCCAGCGACCTGGTATCCCCAGGGGGGCGTGGTCCAAAGTACAAGTGTATTCCATCACCTTGGAGACAAATGCTGGAAGAGTGCAATAGCATAGAAAAAGCAGAAATAGAAGCTGACAGTACAGCACATGCTGGCGCAAGGGAGAGCGCCTACACACACTTCACTACTAAATCTTAAAGGGTGATGTATCCTATGTACAGTAGATCTCCTGTCTGTAACCATAGCTGAATCATTATAAATGCTAACTGCCATATTTAAGCCAATTATAGAATAAAGATGGTAAAAAAGCACACCGAATGAAGTCAGTGTACATACAGTATATAGTACCGGAATGCTGATTAATTAGTAACAGAAGCAGATATAATGTGGGCAGTGATGTGACATGCTCTCCAAACTTGCAGTCTGCAGTGACTGAGTTCTGTCTCTGACTGCTGTCTGCCTGCAAAGTGCACACTCTTCATAGTGCAAACTGTTTACAGAACACTTTCTACTGACTTGGAGCCTGGCCTTGGAGAGCATTGTCTGCAGCTGAGCAGTAAGTAAAGTCTGCACCAGGGCCGTTTCTAGCCAATTTGGCTCCCAGTGCGAGATTTAAAAATGCGCCCCCCCCCCCCCCCCATTCACATAAGAAAAAATGCGCCCCCCCCCATAGATATAAGGAGGAAAAGTATCCCAGCAAGGGGGCGTGACCCTGTCAAAATGGGCGTGGTTTTGTTAAGGTGGGCGTGGCCTCATCTGATCTCATCATCACGGCCACCACAGGATTAAAAAAAAAAAGTCCTCATTTTACACATTACAGCAGGCAAGTGTCCCCATTTTACACAGTACGGCAGGCAAGTGTCCCCATTTTACACATTGTGGTAGGAAAGTGTCCCCATTTTACACATTCCGGCAGACAGGTGTCCCCATTTTACACATTCCGGCAGACAGGTGTCCCCATTTTACACGTTCCGGCAGACAGGTGTCCCCATTTTACACATTCCGGCAGGCAAGTGTCCCTATTTTACACATTCCGGGAGACAAGTGTCCACATTTTACACAGTACGGCAGGTGGTGGTGGGGGGGAGGGAGAGAGAGGGAGAGGGGCTAACTTACATTTGAAGCGGTTCTTCCCGCTCTTCAGCCGCCTCTCCCTCGTCTGCGCAGCGCTGGCCGGCTTGGCTCCCCCTTCTCCCTCCTCCCGAGTGCCCAGCTCGGGGGGCGGGGTTTCGCGGAATGATGCGATTGCGTCGTGACGTCACGACGCAAAACCCCGCCCCCCAAGCTGGGCACTCGGGAGGAAAGGGGAGTTTGAAAGTGCTCAGGAAGTGCCGCGGCGGACGCCCCGTGTGGTTGCACGGCTCGCCCGCCGCAAGAAACGGCACTGGTCTGCACTTAAAATAGGATTTAATTATTGATTTAACTGACTGAGTGACTGGGTTACTACTACAACTGCTAAGTGTAACATGTACATGGGGTACTAACAGTGTCGGACTGGGGCATGAAGGGACCACCGAGGAATTGCAGTGGTAGGGGCCCATACTTAGGGGTGTGGTCAGCCTACAAAGGGGGTGCGGCCAACCCCACAGAGGCTTGAAATACACAATAGACTTGTGCGGTGTACTGCCACATATTTACCATGTATAAGTGCACAGTCTGGAACCTGATCCCTAGAGGAAGGAGTGGGCCCCAGGCAGTGGGGCCCAACGGTGGTTTTTCCTGTACCCCTGTGGGCCCGTCCGACCCTGGGTACTAATAGTGTGTGAT